>NW_026062063.1:0-130578 GCF_023897955.1 Schistocerca gregaria | reverse complement strand
ACACACGCGAGACAGATATATTTTCAACATTTAAATCAGGTTATGTGAAAAATCGAAAAAAACCTCATCAGAATGCCAGATCGTAGAATTCTCCAGCAAATCGTGAACTGCAATTCGAATGGTTAAGTGTGTGGTCATGGATAGCCTTTACGTTCAGATTTTATAGTATTGCGTATTTCTGGAAATATCACGTTCTTGACTTTAAGTATAAAACTGAAGTTTAGAAATATTTTTTAGGGTTTCACTTTTTTCTAGTTCATATTTGCTGCAAACATTGTAATATTAGTGATGTTAGGCAAATGATATTGCATACAACCAGCGTTTGTTTATGTTTATGTCAGCAAAGATTACAAGTCAAGTACACAAGCAACAACGATGCCTTCCTCTAGTAAAGTTGTATCACAAATTTCTCTTCTCCCCAATTGTATTCAGTACCCTTCTCATTAGTTACGTGATCCACCCACCTAATCTTCGGCATTCATCTGTAACACCACATTTCAAAGGGTTCTATTCTCTTCGTGTGTGAAATGCTTATCGTCCAGGTTTCATTTCCATACATGGCTAGACTCAATACAAATACTTTCAGAAGAGACTTCTTCACACTTAAATCCTTACTCCATGGTAACAAATTTCTCTTCTTCAGAAACGTTTTCTATCCTCTCTATCACGACCATTATCAGGTATTTTTCTGCCCAAATAGCAAAACTCATCTACTACTTCAACTTTCTCATTTCCTGATTTAATTCCCTCAGCGTCACCTGATTTATTTCGATTACATTCCAATACCATCGTTTTGCTTTTGTAGGTGTTCATCTTGCACCCTTCTTCCACGACACTGTCCATTCCAATTTTGTTTATCGAAAAGGATTTTCCTTTCCAGGTTGCACAGGCCAGAACCTCACAAATGATGTGATGCACCACACAAAATGGTCTCGGTAGACAAATCATGATTAGAAACGTTTATGTCGTTCAAGTGTTAATATGCTTTTGAAGCTTAAAACGCAAGAAAATTTAACGAAGGTGACAAGAAGTGTCGGTTAATGGTAATGGCAGCGTATGACACGTAATCTGATGTTATCTGTGTTCTCGGCATTTAATCTCTAACAAGTGGAAGAGCAGACCGACGACGGAGGTTCCCCTGTGGGTCGGCCTCCACATCTACTGGTCACTTTTAGTAAAACAATTCGGTCTTCAGTTACGTTGTATTGTAATGTTACGAAATGATACAGGGAGAAAAGCAAAAGAAATTAATACATACGCCTGAGTTTTAGTGAATACGAACCAGAATCACGAAAAATTGTAGCTCACAAAGTAATATGAATAAAGGATAGTCGGATGTTTGGTGTTGCAAACCGTGTTTAAGTAATCGATCGCTATTACCGTATAGCTCTTCGTATAGTTTCGTGGTTCTGCTGTGTTTCTTCGCTCACCTTGGTCTCTGATAAATAGTATGCAGCTCTGCTGGTACAGAAGTAGAAATATATAACGTTACTTCAGAAACTCTTTCCGTGATATTATTCAGTAATTTAATAGGAGATAGGGACATAACGAGATATATGACTAAAAACCCTTCATTCGAAGTGCTTTATACGTAATTTACAGAATAATCTTTAAAGTTTCACTTAGTACGTCGGTGCAAGACACTTTAACTTGTTCTTATTAATGATGGTGCACTCCCGTACACGTCCCCTGCCGGGTGGAGGCTCACCGCACTTTCATTTCGTCTCGTGGAGTGGTATATACTAGATGACTCGACGAATTAACTGACGAGGAGATTCAGTCTTTCCTCTCTGAGCAGGGCGTGACGGCTGTCCGTAGGGTCACGAAAAAGGTCGACAATGACCTTGTACCGACCCGGACACTTTTCTTGACCTCTGATAGTGTTCAGTTGCCGTCGCGCATCAAAGCGGGCTATGAGGTTATTTCCGTTCGCCCCTCTGTCCTGACACCTACGCGCTGCTGCCAGTGTCAGCGTTTTAATCACACGTGCCAGTCTTTCTCTAATGCGGGTAAATGCGTCACTTGTGGCAGGGACACCCATGAGGGTGACTGTCTGTTTCAGTCTCGTTGTTGTGTGAACTGTCAGGGTGACCATGCAGTATCCTCTCACGACTGTCCCATCTACAAGGATGAACGCTGTATACAGGAAATTCGGGTCAAGGAGAAAGTGTCCTCCTCGGCTGCTTGCAAGCCTTTTGCTAGTAGGAAGCCCACGCTGCTACCAGCGGGGAAATACAGTACTGTCCTCGCCTCTCCTTGGACTACCAGGGAGTTATCGACGCAGATATGCGATCTGGCGCTACGGTCGTCCGTTCGTCCAGTGCTAAAATCGCCCGGTGAACGTCTCCTCTTCCTCCCGTCACCCCTAAGACACAAGCATCATTATCAGCTTCTGCCAAGACCAAGACCCAAAAGTCAGCTGCGCGGGCTTTCAAGAAGGAACCGTCTCGTGAAGACTCCCTACGTACACCGAGCTCCCAGCCATCGACCAGTACTTCGACTAAACGACCTTCCAAGAAGGCTCATAGGAAGCAAACTTCTCCTTCTCCGCCACGGCGCGCTTCTTCTCCTGCGCCACCCAACAGTTGCCGCTCCAGGCCGTCATCCGGTTCGCCTGGCCGCACCGCTGGTAGCCGAATATCTGGCCATTCACCAGCGGAGGAAGCTCCCCTCCCGACCATCTTAACAAGATGGCCGATGAACCTATTGAACCAATGGACGATGACAATCCGTCTATTGATAGCGGCAGCAGTGCTCGCTAGAAGACAAGGCCTCAGCGGCCTTCGAGGCGACCCATTCTTGCTTCTTTTTCTTCTTCTTCTTCTTCTCACGATGGCACTTGTTCGTTGGAATATTCGCGGCATTCGCTCCAACCGAGAGGACTTAAAGTTGCTGCTACGCTTGCACTGTCCGCTCGTAGTAGCTCTCCAGGTGACGAAGCTACGACCATGCGATTGTATTGACTTTGAACACTATATCTCTGTGCGGTTTGACCTACCCCCTGTGGCAGATATTCTGGCTCATAGAGGGGTTATGTTGCTGGTCCGGGATGATGTTTACTACGATCCCATGACATTGCACAACGGCCTGCAGGCAGTTGCCGTCCGAATTACTCTCCCCACATTCACATTTTCTGTTTGTACCGTTTACACTCCATCATCATCTGCCGTTACTAGGGCAGACATGATGCAAATTATTGCTCAGCTACCCCCACATCCCCCCCCATGAACCATGGACCTTGCCGTTGGTGGGGAGGCTTGCGTGCCTCAGCGATACAGATGGCCGTACCGTAGGTGCAACCACAACGGAGGGGTATCTGTTGAGAGGCCAGACAAACGTGTGTTCCTGAAGAGGGGCAGCAGCCTTTTCAGTAGTTGCAGGGGCAACAGTCTGGATGATTGACTGATCTGGCCTTGCAACATTAACCAAAACGGCGTTGCTGTGCTGGTACTGCGAATGGCTGAAAGCAAGGGGAAACTACAGCCGTAATTTTTCCCGAGGACATGCAGCTTTACTGTATGATTAAATGATGATGGCATCCTCTTGGGTAAAATATTCCGGAGGTAAAATAGTCCCCCATTCGGATCTCCGGGCGGGGACTACTCAGGAGGATGTCGTTATCAGGAGAAAGAAAACTGGCGTTCTACGGATCGGAGCGTGGAATGTCAGATCCCTTAATCGGGCAGGTAGGTTACGAAATTTAAAAAGGGAAATGGATAGGTTAAAGTTAGATATAGTGGGAATTAGTGAAGTTCGATGGCAGGAGGAACAAGACTTCTGGTCAGGTGATTACAGGGTTATAAACACAAAATCAAATAGGGGTAATGCAGGAGTAGGTTTAATAATGAATAGGAAAATAGGAATGCGGGGTAAGCTACTACAAACAGCATAGTGAACGCATTATTGTGGCCAAGATAGATACGAAGCCCACACCTACTATAGTAGTACAAGTTTATATGCCAACTAGCTCTGCAGATGACGAAGAAATTGAAGAAATGTACGATGAAATAAAAGAAATTATTCAGATAGTGAAGGGAGACGAAAATTTAATAGTAATGGGTGACTGGAATTCTAGTGTAGGAAAAGGGAGAGAAGGAAACATAGTAGGTGAATATGGATAGGGGCTAAGAAATGAAAGAGGAAGCCGCCTAGTAGAATTTTGTACAGAGCACAACTTAGTCATAGGTAACACTTGGTTTAAGAATCATGAAAGAAGGTTGTATACGTGGAAGAACCCTGGAGATACTAAAAGGTATCAGATAGATTATATAATGGTAAGACAGAGATTTAGGAACCAGGTTTTAAATTGTAAGACATTTCCAGGGGCAGATGTGGACTCTGACCACAATCTATTGGTTATGACCTGTAGATTAAAACTGAAGAAACTGCAAAAATGTGGGAAATTAAGGAGATGGGACTTGGATAAACTGAAAGAACCAGAGGTTGTACAGAGTTTCAGCGAGAGCATAAGGGAACAATTGACAGGAATAGGGGAAAGAAATACAGTAGAAGAAGAATGGGTAGCTCTGAGGGATGAAGTAGTGCAGGCAGCAGAGGATAAAGTAGGTAAAAAGACGAGGGCTGCTAGAAATCCTTGGGTAACAGAAGAAATATTGAATTTAATTGATGAAAGGAGAAAATATAAAAATGCAGTAAATGAAGCAGGCAAAAAGGAATACAAACGTCTCAAAAATGAGATCGAGAGGAAGTGCAAAATGGCTAAACAGGGATGGCTAGAGGATAAATGTAAGGATGTAGAGGCTTATCTCACTAGGGGTAAGATAGATACTGCCTACAGGAAAATTAAAGAGACCTTTGGAGAGAAGAGAACCACGTGTATGAATATCAAGAGCTCAGATGGCAACCCAGTTCTAAGCAAAGAAGGGAAGGCAGAAAGGTGGAAGGAGTATATAGAAGGTTTATACAAGGGTGATGTACTTGAAGACAATATTATGGAAATGGAAGAGGATGTAGATGAAGACGAAATGGGTGATACGATATTGCGTGAAGAGTTTGACAGAGCACTGAAAGACCTAAGTCGGAACAAGGCCCCCGGAGTAGACAACATTCCATTAGAACTACTGACAGCCTTGGGAGAGCCAGTCATGACAAAACTCTACCAGCTGGTGAGCAAGATGTATGAGACAGGCCAAATACCCTCAGACTTCAAGAAGAATATAATAATTCCAATCCCAAGGAAAGCAGGTGCTGACAGATGTGAAAATTACCGAACTATCAGTTTAATAAGTCACAGCTGCAAAATACTAACGCGAATTCTTTACAGACGAATTGAAAAACTGGTAGATGCGGACCTCGGAGAGGATCAGTTTGGATTCCGTCGAAATGTTGGAACACGTGAGGCAATACTGACCTTACGACTTATCTTAGAAGAAAGATTAAGAAAAGGCAAACCTGCGTTTCTAGCATTTGTAGACTTAGAGAAAGCTTTTGACAATGTTGACTGGAATACTCTTTTTCAAATTCTAAAGGTGGCAGGGGAAAATACAGGGAGCGAAAGGCTATTTATAATTTGTACAGAAACCAGATGGCAGTCATAAGAGTGAGGGGCATGAAAGGGAAGCAGTGGTTGGGACAGGAGTGAGACAGGGTTGTAGCCTCTCCCCGATGTTATTCAATCTGTATATTGAGCAAGCTGTAAAGGAAACAAAAGAAAAATTTGGAGTAGGTATTAAAATTCATGGAGACGAAGTAAAAACTTTGAGGTTCGCCGATGACATTGTAATTCTGTCAGAGACGGCAAAGGACTTTGAAGAGCAGTTGAACGGAATGGACAGTGTCTTGAAAGGAGGATATAAGATGAACATCAACAAAAGCAAAACGAGGATAATGGAATGTAGCCCAATTAAATCGGGTGATGCTGAGGGAATTAGATTAGGAAATGAGACACTTAAAGTAGTAAAGGAGTTTTGCTATTTAGGAAGTAAAATAACTGATGATGGTCGAAGTAGAGAGGATATAAAATGTAGACTGGCAATGGCAAGGAAAGCGTTTCTGAAGAAGAGAAATTTGTTAACATCGAATATAGATTTAAGTGTCAGGAAGTCATTTCTGAAAATATTTGTTTGGAGTGTAGCTAAGTATGGAAGTGAAACATGGACGATAACTAGTTTGGACAAGAAGAGAATAGAAGCTTTCGAAATGTGGTGCTACAGAAGAATACTGAAGATAAGGTGGATAGATCACGTAACTAATGAGGAGGTATTGAATAGGATTGGGGAGAAGAGAAGTTTGTGGCACAACTTGACTAGAAGAAGGGATCGGTAGGTAGGACAATTTTTGAGGCATCAAGGGATCACAAATTTAGCATTGGAGGGCAGTGTGGAGGGTAAAAATCATAGAGGGAGACCGAGAGATGAGTACACTAAGCAGATTCAGAAGGATGTAGGTTGCAGTAGGTACTGGGAGATGAAGAAGCTTGCACAGGATAGAGTAGCATGGAGACCTGCATCAAACCAGTCTCAGGACTGAAGACCACAACAACAACACCCCCACATTTTTTGTTGACTGGAGACGTCAATACCTACCATCCCCTTTGGGGCTCTCCAGCATCCTGCCCGAGAGGCTCCCTGTTAGCAGACCTTTTCAACCACCTCAATCTTGTCTGTCTGCCTCAATACTGGCAGCCCTACTTTTCTTTCGGACACAACTAACACCTATTCCAATTTACACCTCTCTATATGTAATACCTAACTTGCACGTTGGTTTGAATGGTACGATCTTTGTGATACGTATTTGAGCGACCACCTCCCGTGTATTATCCATCTCCTGCATCATACCCCCTCTCCCATGATCAACTAGTAGGAACATCTCCAAAGCTGACTGGGGGCTCTTCTCTTCCAGGGCGACCTTTCAGGATCAAACCTTTATAAGCTGCGATAATCAGAATGACTTCCATGAGGTGTGCAACCTCACTGCTGCTGCGTATTCCATCCCCCACACATCTTCTCCACGTCGCCTACCGGTCCCAGCAGTCAGCAAGCCAGCAACACCAGCACACACACTACTCCACCCCCCACCACGTCTGACACACAGGCACCTCAAAATGTTCCACACAACAGCAACACAAGCGCCAGGCCACACATAACGCCAACACCAGCACCAGCGGCCGCCAACACCACAACTGAGCCACAGGCCGACACACACAACACCAACACAACATTTTAGGGTTTATTGGAAACAATATTCCCCCATCACACGACCGCTCAGATCTTTAACAAGATCATGGCGGCCGTCGCCACACTCTTCACACAGCTCATGTCTGCTCAACCTGGGCAGTACTGGGCCGCCATAAAAACAGCGTTCACCACACTGTTTACACCCATACATGGATAACACGCCACACCCCGTCCCCAACGCAAACAACCGAACACTAACACGGATCCTGTTCTGAAATGCAGACGGGATCAACAACAAAAGGGCGGAATTTGCCGCGCTCATGGAGCGTAAGTGTATCCTTATCGCACTATTGAGCGAAACTAAGCTCAAACCAAGCAACCAACTAAACTTCACCGGCTACTGCGTCTATCGCACTGACCGACCGGACGGCGCATGTCATGGCGGAACAACCATCATCATACACAAAGACATAGAACACACAAACATAGTACTCCCTGAACTTGAAAAACTAGAGGCAACCGGCGTCAGGGTCAAGTTCAACGGAGCCTACACTACACTGGTGTCAGTGTACAACAGCCCTAAAAACATTATAACACGCGACATCAGCACAATACTCAACATATCACCGCGCGTAATAGCCGCTGGAGATCTTAACGCAAAACACCCGGACTGGAACTCACGAATACGAAACTTCAACGGCAAGAAACTATAGAACACGCACTAGGACGAAACTACATCACACTAGCGCCGACCGAACCGACGCACATTCCCTACCGGAGGGGACACAGGCCAGACGTGTTAGACATGGCCCTCATCAAGAGCATAACAACGACACTCAACGTTGCTGTTGAAAACGATGTGCCCTCAAATCACCAACCCATTGTACTGTACATTGAAGAAACACTGCAGCACATGGAACAACGCAGGATGTTAGACTACAGGCACGCGAATTGGACCCAGTTCAAGGAAACGCTTGACAGTCGCATCCCACCCACCCACGCGATTAACGAGACAGCTCAAATTGACGAGGCAGTTGAAACCCTCAGCGGCACCGCCCAGGACGCAATAGCCGACACCATACCAATACGTACCCCACAACAACACAGTGCGGCCCTGCCCCAGGAAATCCTGGGCCTAATCTCAATGAAGAACCGCCTCAAGAGACATTGGCAGCGTACAAGGCGCCAGCACTTCAAGCAGCACATTAACAGGCTCCAGGGTATAATCCGGGGAAAAATACAAACATTCAAAACACAACAGTGGGACCAGAAACTCGAAGGGCTGGACACCACGTGACCTGGTGTGTGGCAGCTAGCCCGAAACTTCACCAGGGAGAAACTGTACACCCCCACGCTACAAGTGCCCGACGGACCAGCATATTCTGCGGAAGAAAAAGCGGAACTGGTGGCCCTCACACTCGCAGCGTCATTCACATCGAACCTGGATCCCTCAGACCCAGCGTTCACACTTGCTACGGACCAGGAGGTCACAGGCATCTTGGCCCAACCAGCGTGCAACAACATCCGACAAGCTAGTACAGCAGAGATCAAATGGGCCATCATGCATACCACCGCTAAGAATGCCCCTGGTTACGATGGCATTCAAAACCGTGTCCTCCAGGAGCTCATGGACAAAGCTGTAGAATACTAAACACACATCACGAATGCCATACTCAAGCACCAACACTTTCCCACCTTTTGGAAGACGGCCAAGGTCCTGATGTTCAGGAAGCCGGGGAAAGACCACTCCCTCCCACAAAACTACCGACCCATCAGTCTGCTGAGCGCGCTCAGCGAGATCATTGAGAAGGTAATACTTAAACGACTCACCAGGCACTGCATCACAAATGACACCCTGAGACCGGAGCATTTCGGTTTCAGGAATCACCACTCAACAACACAACAACTCCTCCGCGTCGTTGAATACATAACACACGGATACAACACAAACAAGCTAACTGGGGCGGTGTTCCTGGACATCGAAAAGGCTTTCGATCGTCTATGGCACAACGGCCTAATACGCAAACTTAGTGACGTAGGGTTCCCCTATGGTCTCGTACGTCTCATACACTTATATCTCACGGACAGGAGTTTCAACACCGACGTGCAGGGCAAACAATCGACACGACATGGTATACAGGCAGGAGTACCCCAAGGAAGTATACAAGGGCCCTTACTGTTTAACCTCTATATTAACGACCTCCCACCTACACATAACACGACGGTAGCAATCTACGCAGATGACACTGCCATCCTGGCGCAAGATTGGAAGCCGTCTAATATTAACTCGCGACTACAGACTGCACTCAGAACGACGGAGCCTTGGCTGGTGAAATGGCGTGTTAGAGTAAACGCGCGACAAGTGCGAGGCCGTTCTGTTCACTAGAAGACCGAAGCTACTGCGCAAACACCAGCACTGCAACCCAATAACACTACACACACGCCCAATACGTATCCGCAAGAAGGTCAAATACCTCTGTGTCTGGCTGAACAGGAAACTACTCTGGGGGGACTACATCCAACACGTGACCAACAAAGCTAACGCGAGGCTCAAACAACTCTACCCTATGCTTAACAGGCGTAGCACACTGAACAGGAGGGTGTCTAGGTCCATGTACATGACACTTATTAGATCCCTGATGACGTACGCAGCCCCTGTCTGGGGATACGCTGCGCCAGCTCGCCTGCGCCGTTTGCAGCTCACACAGAACAAAGTATTCAAAATCATAAGCAACGCTCCGCGCTACACACGCATCCCGGACCTTCACCGGGAATACCGGCTAGATACCATCTTGCAGGTATTCCAAAAACTCTCCACACGACTGTACAATAACACGAGACACTCGCGCAACCCATTTATTCTTTCTCTGGGTAACTACGACCACAACCATAGATGGAAGCATAACAGATGAAAGACATTACTGGCTAGGAACTAAACATCTATGGTCCATAGAAAGCTAACACGACAGTACTGGCGAGCCCGTGCAACACAGTTATTACTGGGAACCCAGATGTGCGACCAGCCGAAAATCAGGCAACAGCAGGGAAACCGTACTGTACACAGCACGCAAACCAGCCACACACACCCCTACACAGTCTGTGAGCCGATCTATGACCGATCGCCCCCTAGTCTATAACGACCTTGAACTGTTGCAGGGACGCAGCAACTGCAGTAAGCGCCGCAACAAGCTCCAACAATGACACAGGTAACGATGCACGATACCTCAAACTAACACAACCACACCTTGCATGCACTGTCGCAGAAAGCAAGCCGCCACTGCCCTTATTACCCGTCCTACTGTCGCAGAGGTTTTTTTCCCTTGGCTCTTGCCTTGGCACTTTTTTTCCCCTCTGCCCTTACAACCGCTACCCTTCAATCGTTTTCGACCACTTCTATCTCCTGATGGACCATGTTAATGAATAATCTTACCCAGACGCATGGACAACATCACAGCCCGCATTCTGTGACGCCTGATTAAAAAAAAAACTAACATGTTTACGGGGCTGACAGTGAAACTTTTGGTTTGGTCACCACGTTGGTGTGGGCGTGGAGGGCCACATCCTTATGCCTACCGGTCCCCCGGTGGACCGCCATACGTAGAGACGCTATACGTGCTCGTCGACGTGCCTTACGCATCTTTAAACGCAACCATACGATGGCGAATTGTATTAATTATAAACGATTACGTGCGCAGTGTCGTCTGGTTATTAAAGAAAGCAAGACAGTCAGCTGGGCTGCTTTCACAAGCTCCTTAAACTGTTTTATTTCTTCTGCTGTATGGGGTAGCCTGCGCCGGCTATCTGGCAGTAAGGTCCACTCACCAGTTTCTTGCTTGACGGTCGTGAATGACGTCCTTGTTGCCCCTGAGGATGTCTGCAATGCCTTCGGCCGCTTTTTTGCAGAGGTTTCGAGCTCCGCTCATTACCACCCTGCCTTCCTCCCCCGAAACAGGTAGGAGGAGGCTAGGCCACCTAACTTCCGCTCCTCGAATCGTGAAAGTTATAATGCCCTGTTCACCATGCGGGAACTCAAAAATGCACTTGCCCAGTCACGGTCCTCCACTCCAGGGCCTCATTCTATTCGTATTCAGATGCTGAAGAACCTTTCTCCTGCGGGTAAAGGTTTCCTTCTTCGTACTTATAATCCCATCTGGATTGAGGTTGGTGTTCCCACATGTTGGCGCGAATCTATTGCCTCAATTCATAAGCCTGGGAAGGACAAGCACTTGCCGTCCAGTTATCGACCCATCTCGCTTACCAGCTGTGTCTGTAAGGTGATGGAGCGAATGGTTAACTCTCGTTTGGTTTGGCTGCTCGAATCTCGACGCCTACTTACCAATGTACAATGTGGATTTCGTAGGCGTCGCTCTGCTGTTGACCATCTGGTTACCTTGTCAACCTTCGTTATGGATAACTTCTTGTGGAAGTGCCCGACCGCGGCTGTGTTCTTTGATTTGGAGAAGGCTTACGACACCTGTTGGAGGGCGGGCATTCTCCGCACCATGCATACATGGGGCCTTCGCAGTCGAATCACTTTTTGTATTCGTGCATTTTTCATAGATCGCAAGTTCAGGGTACGTGTGGGTTCTGTCCTGTCCGACGCCTTTCGCTAGGAGAATGGGGTGTCACAGGGCTCAGTTTTGAGCGTCGCTCTCTTCGCCATAGCGATCAATCCAATACTGGATTGCCTCCCAGCTGATGTATCAAGCTCCCTTTTCGTGGACGATTTTACCATCTACTTCAGCTCGCAGGTGACATGTTTCCTGGAGTGCTGTCTTCAGCGTTGTCTTCACCGTCTTTACTCCTGGAGTGTCGACGGAGCGAGGTGGCGCTGTGGTTAGCACACTGGACTCACATTCGTGAGGACGACGGTTCAATCCCGTCTCAGCCATTCTGATTCAGGTTTTCCGTGATTTCCCTAAATCGTTTCAGGGAAATCCCGGCATGGTTCCTTTGAGAGGGCACGGCCGATTTCCTTCCCAATCCTTTCCTAACCCAAGCTTGCGCTCCGTCTCTAATGACCTCGTTGACGGGACGTTAAACACTAACCACCACCACCACTCCTGAAGTGTCGACAATGGCTTCCGTTTTTCTGCCGAGAAGACGGTCTGTATCAACTTCTGGCGCTTCAAAGAGTTTCTCCCACTGTTCTTACATCTCGGTCCCGTTGCTCTCCCATTCGTGGAGACAACAAAAATTTTAGGTCTTACATTTGACAGGAAAAATAGCTGGTCTCCACATGTGTCATAGGCGAAGTAGGTTGGACCCGCTCCCCACAACGTACTGCTGAGAACACGTAAAACGTTTAGAGAACGGGTACAAAAGGCAGCCAAATAAATCGGTCGATCGTCCGCTCAAAGCTTTGTATACTCTTCTGCACGGCCGTCAATCGTACGCCGCCTCAACTCTATACAACATTGGCGATTACGTCTTGCGATCGGAGCGTTCTATACTAGTCCCGTCGAGAGTTTTCATGCTGAAGTCGGTGAATTGCCACTCACCTACCGGCGCGATATACTGCTTTGTCGGTATGCCTGTCGGCTACTGTCAAAGCCCGACCACCCGCCTTATCGTTCCTTTTTTGACGACTCCCTCAACCGTTAATACGGGTTGTATGTATCTGCCCTGCTACCCCCTGGAGTTCGCTTTCGTTGCCTCCTTCAGCAACTTGATTTTCCACTCCCTGCAACCTTTAGAGTGGGCGAGAGCCAAACGCCACCTTGGCTCCAGGCTCAGCTTCGCGTTCACCTTGACCTCAGTTCGCTCCCAAAGGGGTATACCGCTCGCGGTTTGTCGGACTTCGTTCGAAGTTCATTAATACGATCTTCATTTATACAGATGGCTCTAAGACCAATTATGGTGTCCGGTGTTCTTTTACTGTCGGGCCACACAGTTTCAAATACAGGCTCCATGGCCATAGCCATTGCCACCGACATTCTGCTTATGTCATCTGCTCTGATTCCCTGAGCGCCATCCAGAGCCGCAGTAATCAGTATCCGGTGCACCCTTTCGTGCACCGGCTCCAACGCTCTCTCCAACATCTGGCGGACGACGGTTCTCTGGTTTCCTTTATGTGGGTTCCTGGCCATGTTCGTATCACTGGGAACGAAGCTGTAGATGCCGCGGCCAAATCTGCGGTCCTGCAGCCTCGGACATCTTCTTGTGTCCCTTTATCAGATTTTAGCAGGGACATTTGTGAGCGCATTTTATCGCTGTGGCATGCCGATTAGTCTACACTTACTGACAACAAGCTCCTGGCCATGAAATCTCTCCCCACGGCTTGGACGACTTCTTCACGCCCTTTTCGGCGGGAGGAGGTCGTTTTGGCCCGGGTACGGATTGGACACTGCCGGTTCAGGCACCGCCATCTGCTGACGGCTGCGCTGGCGCCGTTTTGTCAATGTGGGCAATTGCTGACGGTACGCCACATTTTAACGTCCTGTCCGAATTTTAATACACTGAGCATTGATCTTGGCCTGCCTTCTACTCTGGATGAAATTTTAGCGGATGACACAGGAGCAGCTGCTCCCGTTCTTCTTTTTATCCAGTTTACAAACTTTTATAATGTTGTCCTTTTTAGTTGCTGTTTTAACATTGTGCCTCGCGGTGCATTCATAATTTAGTCTCGGCGCTAATGACCACTGTAGTTGTGCGCCCTAAAACCACAAAAAAATTAACCTTCAATATTCATTTCTCCGTCAGGGAACCTATGGCCTACGATCTGTCTGATGTTCCTCTTTTTCATGTCTCTCTCCTCCATCATCGCCTTGACTGTTACTGATGATCTCGCTTATCCCACCCAAAACTTATCCCACCGAGTAAAATATATGGGCAAGGAAATCTTGATGTTAATTCTATTACTTCTTCCTTACGTCAGAATTGAGACTATAAAAGAAAACTGAACTATGAGATTATATAGTTTTTATTGCTTAAATGCTCTGATGTGCGAATCATGGTCATTCCCTATTCATTTATTACTCCGTAGAGTTTCCAATTCGAAAACGTTCTAGTTGACAATTATCCGAAATTGCCGCAAAATGCATGAAAAAAAAAAATGAGCCAGTATCTAAACAGAAATTTATCTTTTCCTGGATCTCAAAGAACCTCATTTCTTTTAGTGATCCCTTCTGATTTTCTCTCCTCTCCTCTACTACTCTTACCATTTCTTGTTGCAGTTTGCGTCGACATGGTGGGAAGTCTAGTTTTAATGGAACGACTGCGCCATGACAGAGTAAGACAAATAGTAATTTGGTTTCCAATCCTGTCACTTTGTCCTGCTAGTCGTTCAACACATTCTGGAAGGCTTTCACATGCATATAACACTTTCGAATCCTTCGGCGAGGATGATGCACGAGGTCTCCAAAACGTGCAGACCATTGTGCCACAAGGAGCCTCGAGTCACTCGTCACTCTCCATCACGTAACACTCCTTAGCATAGCAAATGTCACAAATTTTGAGGTCGGCTATACCACCACGAGTTTATAGCGTCCGGTCGTGGTCAAAATAGGTAAGAAAACACCCGTGACGGCCATGTGTTTCAGTCCCTCTGGTATTGATGGAAACATTGGGCCACAATGCACGTGGTCTTTTTCGTTCCCTACACTACTGTCCATGTTCAAGTTCAAGTAGACGGACTCCTTTTTGCGTAACATTTGCGGGGTCCAAAATGCGCGTGTCTTAATTTGGTATGAGCATTTATCTTATTTATGGTCTCTGCTGCAAGACATACTGTTGTAACTGCGACCGGGACGGTCGCGGGTTTGAAACGGCGGGAAGTGCGACGGGACCCGCGGAGAGGCTCACGAACAACAACACAACGGGAGAGGACGGACACGACTAACTAACGAATAGAACGAACAAAAACAAGACCGAACAACGGAATCACAAGGAAACCTAACAACCATGTCCACTCGTACACAGAACAAAAAAGTAAGTAAGCTGTCTAACGCGAGGCGATGTGTCCACAGACGTACGCGAGATTAGACTCGCTGGCTGACGCTGATGCTAAAAAGACTAGCCTATCTTTGGCTCGAGGTGGTGCAATTTAGTCAGAATTTATCTTTCTCTCTTTTACAGGAACCGCAGAAATGACATAGGACCAATCAACAAGAGTGGTAGTAGCTGATGTAACCTGAAAAAGAGAAAGACACACTCTGTTGAGGGATTAGTATAACTTAATCCCTCAGCAGGTCAGGCCAAGACGTGGTTGGCCTGTCATGAGATTGTTGGCCCCCAGTCCACGGATGAGTCGGTTGCGGGAGCGTCCCGTCTTTTCGTAGAACTTCCTGGCGATGGCGCGAAAAGTGTCTGAGAGGCAGGATCCCGGTGCCCTCGTGGAGTTGGCGCGTCGAGAAGCACCTCAGAAGATGCAGCGCATACAGAACCGCCCCCTGAAGACTGCTATGCAGAGTCACAATGTGAGCATCTGCGGCTTTCCCCCAGACCACGGCCACTTACTCTAACAGTGGGCGATCCAATGTTAGGTAAGCGTGATGCCGTGTTACGGTGGCAATGACGACTGTGGGTTTGGCAGCGGATACAGGGCGCGAAGGCGTCCTATTGCTCTCCCTTTCACATCACGAATGTGATGCTTCCAGGTGAGCCTGCGGTCTAGGGTAACCCGCAGGTATTCACCGTCCCACTCCATGGGATAGGTTCTCCCAGGTTTTAGACTGGCGTAAGCCCTGGCGACAGAAGTCGTCGGGTGAAAATGACTGCCTGGCTCGTTGTGGCGTTGAATTTCAGCCGCCACGTTGTTGCCCATAAGCCCGAGGCGTCGCACCCGCGTTGGAGGCTGTTTCTCAGCACTTAGGCGTTCATGCTGCGAGTGAACAGGGCTGTATCATCAGCGTACCGCACCAGTTCGACTCCTGCTACGCGTCGGTAGTGTACAGGGATTACAGCGAGGGGCCGAGAACTGACCCCTGCGGCACTCCTGCACGTATCTGCCTGTCTGTGGATGTACCGTCGTCAGCCCTCTTGTGGAACGTTCGTGCAGACAGGTACGACCGCAGCATCGCCCCTTGTTCATAAAGTTTGCACTCGAGACCGTCGTGCCACACCGAGTCGAACTCTCGGGAGACGTCGAGGAACACTGCCCCAAAGTGTTCCCTTGTTTCCAATGCCCTCATCGCTGGTTCTACCACCCGCAAGAGCTGGTGGGAAGTGGCATGTTCTTCTCGAAACCCGAACTGCTCGTCCGGGATGATGCCCTCCTGGGTGACGTGTCGCCTCAGTCTTCTCGCGTACAGGCTCTCGAAAACTTTCGAGAGTGACGGGAGCAGGCTGATGGGTCGGTAGCTCGATGCCTGGTGTGGGTCCTTGACGGATTTCAGAAGGGCCACGACCTCTGCGTGTTTCCACGCAGAGGAGTATACACCTGATCGGAGAATCTCGTTGGAAGCATAGCCACGTTGCCGGTGTAATCCCAGTGGAAGGTTCTTCAGCAGGAGGTACGTGACGCTATCGCTGCCTCCACCCTTCTTGGGGTTCAGCGAGTGAAGCTGCACAGCAACTTCCTCCTCCGTTATCGGCTCGATAACGCCGCCTTCCTCCCTTACGGCGCGGGAGGTTTGTAGTTGCTCGTGGACCCGCCGCATGTGGTCGTCGTCGATGACGTCGGCCACCTGTGTGACGTTCGCTGCAAATGCGTCGGCCAGGACGCTGTCTTGCGCGTCGCGGTCGCTGGCGAAGTCGTTCCCGATCTGTAAGGGCGGTATTCGCTGTCGCCGGCGTAGGAAGGACTTTACCACCCTTTATGCTCTGCCATCCTCAGGATTGAGAGTAGGCACAAGGTATTCCCATTCCTTTTTCCTGTGTTGCTCGACTGCTGCCTTAATTTCCCGTCTCATGCGGTTTAAGCGGCGCTTCGTGTCTGGTTGGCGAGTGAGCTGCCATTCACGAAACAGTCGGTTGTTCTCGGTGATCGCGTCCAGGACAGGGCGCGGTAACCGTAGCGAGAAGCCTCGTGGTCCTCGGCGGTGTCTCGGCGTGGCTTCCTCTGCTGCTGTGAGTATTCTTCGGGTGAAGAATGCTTGGGCGGGGTCTGCCCCTACCTCAGGGGGGTTTGCCGCGTCCTCGAGCAGTTGGAGGGCTTTCGTCTGAAAGCGCTCGGCGTCGAGCCTGCGATATCTCGGACGGCTCTATGGAAGATAAGCTGCGACCACGTCGAGGCCAAAAATGACCGGTACGTGGTCGGAGGAGAGGACGTTACGTGTCTCGGCGGTCGCGAATTGCCTGATGCCCTTCAGAAGAGCAATGTCGAGCACATCTGGTTGTACCCGTACAGGGAGATCGTGGGGCCAATCGGCCCCACGGTGATCGCGCCGTTGCGGTGAACAACGTAGGAGAGGCGGCGCCCGCTGCGGTTAACAGAGAGTTCCATTCGGTGTGTTTCGCATTGAAATCCCCGGCAATGAAAGCTCGCCCCTCCAGCGACAGCAGGGCGTCGAAGTCTGCTTCGTCTAGCGGCCTGCCAGGCTGCCGGTACACCGGCGTGAAAAGAATCTTTCCGTCGGTGGTGTCGACGGCCAATCCTGTGGCCTCCAGCGCGTCGAGCGCCGACAGTTGAACCCGGTGGTGGAGCAGTGGCTTATTCATGTAGATGGTAGTGCCACCCCCGTGGGTGGCTCTGTCATCTCGGTAGCAGCAAAAATTTGCTGCTCGCACGTCGATCCTGGGTTTGAAGGTCTCCTGCACGAGTCAGATGAGCTGAGCGACCGCAGAAGCGCAGCCAGCTCGGTGGTGTCTTCCTGCACCGTTTTGGGAAGGTTTGACTACTCCGCGACGTTTCCCGTAGTCGGCAGCGGATCTGAGTGCTGGGAACGTCCTGCGCGGGCGGCAACCCTCCCTCCAGCTGCGGGCGCCGGCAAGCCGGGGGCGAGGGCAGCTGCGACGGCTTCGGTGCCGGTGAGGCCTCCCCTGCTTCAGTCATTAGCGTATGACTTAGGCAAAGGTAAGAAAAAAAGGAACAGGAAACCACAGGAAACCAGCAGCAATGGGAGCGAAACTCAGAAAGTGGGGAAACTAAAAACAGCAGGAAAGCTTTAAAAGAAACACTGTAGAAGAGGAGTTGTTTGTCCCCAAAAGGAGCTTCTAATGACTGACGTCATCTGACTGGTACTAATAAACTCGAGAACGCGATCGGCAGAGTGCGTGTCATCTGCTAAAATGGAAGATATATCAGGCGACAGCTGTAGACGGGCGCGTAATGAAGTAAAATAGGGACACTCAAGTAAAAGGTGTCTCACTGTCCACAAAGGAGAGCAGTGGGGACAAAGCAGGGGACAATCGCCACTTAAAAGATGTCGATGGCTAAAAAGACAGTGCCCTATCCGGAATCTACTTAAAATTTCCTCCCGACCGCGTCGTCGGGAGGAGGTAGAGGTCCAAGTGCAGGGAAGAGCTTTCACATCCCGCAATTTATTATGGAGAAGTGTCGACCAATGTGCGTGCCATAAAAGAACAACACGACAACATAAAACACTGCGTAGATCGGCGAAGGGAATCGATCGAATAGCTGGCTGAAGAGGAGAGACTGCAGCCTTCGCCGCTATATCGGCCGCCTCATTTCCACAGATACCAACGTGTCCTGGGATCCACAGGGACGCCACCGAGACACCCCCAACTGGAGCAAGTGGAGGCAGTCCTGAATCCGGTGGACAGGGTACAGAGCTTGGAGACTGAGGAGAGAGCTGAGAGAATCTGAACAGATAACATACTGTATCCGCTGATGGTGACGGATGTATTTGACAGCCTGGAGAACAGCGTAAAGCTCAGCAGTATAAACCGAACACTGGTCGGGAAGCTGAAATCGATTTGGGGTGTCACCAACGATAAAGGGTCTCCCTACACCTAACGATGTTTTCGAGCCATCAGTGTAAATAAATGTGGCAGCCTTCATTTGTGTGCATCGAGCAGCAAATGCCCGACAATAAACAAGATAAGGGGTAGCATCTTTGGAAAAATAACAAAGGTCACGGAGCAGGCAGGTCCGGGGCCGGAGCCAAGGCGGTGCTGTACCCCAAGTTGTCAAGAAAGTCTTAGGAAAGTGGAAGGAAAGAGCATGTAGCAGTTGACGGACGCGGACTCCCGGTGGTAGTAGGGAGGAAGGCGGCCTGCATACCTTAAATCAAAGGAGGCGTTGAAAAAAATGTCATGGGCCGGATTAGCAGGCATGGAAGACAAATGGCTAGCACAACGACTTAGAAGGACAGCTCGCCGATTGGACAGTGGAGGTTCAGCAGTCTCAGCGTAAAGGCTTTCCATAGGGTTGGTGTAAAAAGCTCCAGACACTAAACGTAATCCACGGTGGTGGACAGAGTCGAGACGCCGAAGAATAGATGGCCGAGCAGAGGAGTAAACTATGCTTGCATAGTCCAATTTCGAGCACACTAAGGCGCGATAGAGGCGGCGAAGCACCACTCGGTCCGCTCCACAGAAGGTACCATTCAGGACATGGTGGGTATTGAGGGATCGCAGACAGCGAGCCGAAAGATAGAAAACCGTGCTGGTCCTCCCACGTTCCCTGACGTAAGACCCAAGAATTTAGCGACGTCTGAAAACGGAAGGTTGACAGGTCCTAGATGTAAGGAAGGTGGAAGAAACTCCGTACGACGCCAAAAATTAACACAAACGGTCTTGCTGGGAAAAAAGCGGAAGCCGGTTTCGATGCTCCAAGAATGGAGGTGATCGAGACGCCTTGAAGACGTCGTTCAAGAAGGTTGGTCCGTTGAGAGCTGTAGAAGATCGCAAAATCGCCCACAAAGAGTGAGCCTGAGACATCAGGAAGGAGACAATCCACAATTGGATTTATGGCAATGGCGAACCGTACAACATTTAGCACGGAGCCATGGGGTACCCCGTTTTCCTGGGAGAAAGTACAGGAGAGAGTAGTGTTCACCCGCACTCTAAATGTGCGCTCTCCCATAAATTCGCGAAGAAAAAGGGGCAGCCGACATCGAAAGCCCCAAGAGAACAGTGTGCGGAGGATGCCTGTCCTCCAACAGGTATCGTATGCTAACTCCAGATCAAAAAATATTGCTACTGTTGGGCGGTCCCTGAGAAAATTGTTCATGATATAAGTGGAGAGAGCAAAAAGATGATCAACTGCAGAACGATGCTTTCGTAACCGCATTGGGAAGGTGTTAATAGACTTCTGGATTCCAGCCACCAGGCTAAACAGCAGTTCACCATACGCTCCAATACCTTACATACACTACTGGTGAGAGAAATGGGGCGATAGCTAGAGGGGAGATGTTTGTCCTTTCCAGGTTTCGGAACAGGAACGACGATAGCTTCACGCCAAATTCTTGGAAAAGTACTGTCGGTAGAAGTTCGATTATAAAGGCGAAGGAGGTAACGCAGACTATGGTACGATAAATGCAGCAACGTTTGGATGTGGATACCATCTGGTCGTGGGGCGGAAGAGCGAGAAGAAGAGAGTGCGTGTAGGAGTTCCCGCATGGAGAAAAGAGTATTATAGCTTTCGCGATTTTGAGAGGAGAAAGCAAGAGGTTGCACATCCGCTGCACGTTTCTTCGGCAGAAAAGCTGGTGGGTGATTTGAAGAGCTTGAAATCTCAGCGAAATGTTGACCGAATGAGTTACAAATTGCAACGGGGTCCACTAATGTATCATGCGTGATAGTGATCCCACAGACCAGGGAGAAAGTAGGCGTCCCAGATAACCGTCAAAATCCGACTCCAAACTTCCGAGGAGGGAGTGAAGGTGTTAAATGAGCTAGTGAAGAAGTCCCAGCTTGCTTTCTTGCTATCGCGGATGACGCGACGGCATGGAACTGCTCATAGCGGATACAGTTGGCCAAATTAGGATGGTGCCGGAAAACGCGGAGAGCACGTCGCCGCTCACGTATTACATCACAGCATGCCTTGTTCCACCAAGGAACTGGGGAACGCTGGGGCAATTCGGAGGTATGAAATATTGAACGTTCCGCAGCTGTAAGAATAACGTTTGTAATATGTGTGGCCTCATCGTCGACTCTAGGAAAGTGATGGTCATCGAATGTCGCTAGGGATGAAAAAAGTGTCCAATCGGCTTGGGCAAACTTCAAGCGTCTTGGGCGCATATATATGCAGTTGGGGCTGCAATCGAAGGACACATGGAAAGTGGTCACTCGAGTGTGTATCAGCAAGGGTGAAACATTCGAGCCGCCGAGCGAGCGGAACAGTACCGACCGAAAGAGAGAGGTCCAAATGAGAGAAATTTGTCATGGAGGCAGACAAAATTGTAGGGTCCACAGTGTTGAGGCAAACAAGATCCGCCTGGTGGAAGACATCCATCAATATTGAGCCCCGCGGACAAGGATGCAGAGACCCCCAAAGCGGGTGGTGGCCATTGAAGTCCCCATCCAGCAAACAGAGGAGCGGAAGCTGACCAACAAGATGCAGGAGATCAGCTCTTGCCATTGGTGTGGACGATGGAATGTATACAGTACAAAGAGAGATGGTGTATCCAGATATGGAAAGATGGACAGCGACAGCTTGGGAGGAACTGTTTAAGGGGATTAGGTCATAATGGAGAATAGTCATGAGTCCTCCATGTGCTGGAGTGCCATCAACAGAGGGGAAATAAAATCGGGCTGATTGATAAAGTGGGAAAGCAAAGCGATAGTGAGGACGCAGCTTTGTTTCCTGAAGACAAAAGACTTCCGGCGAGTAGGATCGTAAGAGGATCGATAGTTCATCCTGATTGGCTCGAAAGACGCGGGTATTCCAATGGATAATGGGTATAGGGTGGACTGAAAAGATAAGAATGTGACCAATGTTGGCCTCAACTCAATGACTTCTCAGAGCCGGCGACCGACAGCGTGGAATGGCATTCAGCTGAAGGCAGAAGATCCTGATCCATAGGTTGTTCGGGAGCAGCTCCAGCCACCACTGATCGGCTGGTTGATCGGTCGCCAGACGTGCGCCTCGACGACACAGAACACGGATGAGGGCGGTTACCACCAGGTGGTGCTGTACATGAGACACGCCGTGGCGAAGAAGGAGTAGTACTGGGTTTCTTATTAACCTTCTTGGAAACAGGACGTTGAGATGGAGGAGGAATCGATGGTTGTGAAGTCATGTCATGTAAAAAATCTTCACGAGTAGGCTATTTTTTGGAAGTCTGGGTGTCCGATTTTGGGGCTCGGGATTTAGCAGAACCTGATGAAAGGTGAACTATAGAGCGAGCGGGTGAGAGTGGTTAAGTTGAATGAGCGATCTTTGCGCTGGCCGATCTGACGACCGTGGCACTTAAGGTGAGATCACAAGTGAGTGGCTGCCTCCTGCCTTGGCCGAGGAGAGGCAAGGACAGTGCTGTATTTACCTGCATGAGGCACAGTGGGCTTTCGACTGGCGAATAACTTTCGAGCAGGAAAGGTCGACACCTGTTACTTCCCTAGGAATTCCTGAATGAGCCGTTCGTCTTTGAAAATAGGGCAATCTCTAGAGGAAGCAGCGCGATCACCCATACAGCTGATGCAATGAGGGGATGGAGGTGGACAAGCACCCACATGGGCATCCTTACCACACAACGCATTTGGCCAGATTGGAACATGAGTGGCTGGTATGATTGAACCACTGACACCAATAGCACCGCGTAGGGTTTGAGATGTAAGGTCGAACGGAAATTATCTCATAGCCCACTTTTATATTCGATGGAAGTTGAACTCTGTCAAATGTCAAGAAGACAGTACGGGTTGGAACGATGTTCGTGTCAACCCTTTTAATGACTCGATGAACAGCCGTTACACCCTGATCAGATAGGTAGTTTTGAATTTCCCTCGTCGGACAATCCGTCGAGGGAGCGTGTATAAATGACCCCACGTGATGAATTTAAAGTGCAGTGTGCTTACACCTGGACAGGGAAGGTATGTAGCAGTGAAGTACGCAGCAATTTTTGTGCTTGGAGATCAAGACCGATAAGCAACAAGGAACTGTGGCAATGATGCAAAAATTGTCCGTGGCTGAGACTCATTTAACTTTCGCTTGTGAGCAAACATAGTAGACGATGAGGAAACCATTGCGGACGTATCCCCCATGCTTACCGGCGTCTCGAATGGCGCGCTCCTTCCTTGTGGGGGCCCCCTCTGAGGGCACTCCCGTCTTAGGTGATTGTTCACACCTCAGGTCACACCTCCCGAGAAACGTACGGAGGGACCAATCAGCACGTTCGGAAGGTATCAGCTCGGGAAATCACCCCACCCGGTGCCTGGCCATTACCAGCGGGTACATACGTGTCCTACCTGTCTACCCGGAGTGGGGAATTACGCGTTACCCCTTCACCGGCTATGCGTGGGTCGGCCATCAGACACGCACAGGGAGGAAAAAAGAGAAAGGAAGGAACAAAGGAAAGAAAAGGAAAGAAGAGAGATCGAAACGTTGCAGAGGAGAAGAGGGTAAAGGGAAGAGGAAAGGAAACAGAAAGCCAGAGGAAGGACAGACACTTGCCTGCAGAGAACGTGAAAAAGAGAGACTGTCTTACAGTTACAAACGTCCGTCTCCGTACATAGGCATAAAACATACTCCCAGAGGGGGAGAAGGGCAAGGGATGAGGCGGTGGAAAGGGGGGGGGGGGCAGGATGGGTGATGGGGAAGGATGTGGAAATGGAAAGTATGCAGCCTGGAAAGGAAGGAGGGCCACACTATCTTGGGATCCCATGCTCGCTACACACGTATCCACAAAAGAGTTGTGGACTCTTAGCGGAGCTCCTTGAAACAGATGTACGATGAGACCTGCTCTTGATGCATCTGTATACATACAAATCTCTCATTTTAGGATTGGACGATATCAGTGATCTCATTAGTTCTGCCTTTAAACTTAGAAATTCCCTTGTTCTACTTCAGTCCATATCAACACATTACTCTTTCCTATCAAACATCAAAGATGAGGCATGATTAGTGTCTCGTAATTGTTTTACAGAAAACTCAGCCCTAGAAAAGCTTTTATTTGTTTCGGCTTAGGTACTCAATATTTTTCTGTGGCCTCTAGTTTCTCCAAATCAGACTGGATTTTGTCTGTGCGTATTACACATCCCAGGTAGTCCGCCACCTTATGTCCAAATTTTGACTTTTATACGTTTGGGGTAAGTCCTTAATCTCCAAATTGTTACAGTGATTGCTGTGAAATTCCATCATCCTCTTCCTACATTTTTCCTGGAAGCAGTATATCAACATGCACTGTAACCTTTCCTTTCAGCATCTCTGAGATTTTAGATCATAGTTCTGTGATATATGCTGATTGTCAGACGTTCAGGTAAAATGAAGATTTCTTAAACTGGAAGCAACGTCCACAGCACAAGAAGACAGTGTAGTGGCGACAATCTGTGTGAAGTTCTGTTTGCGTTTGTGTGAGTTCTTATCTGTTAGCACACACTTCCATGGAGTATGTTTGACATCAACTGATTTGACAATTAAGGAATGAAACTGCGGAAGTCATCGGTCCCTAGAATTACCACTACTTACACACACACACACACACACACACACACACACACACACACACACACACACATTGTGTACCAGCTGACAGTTTATTCTATTACCCCTTCTTACGTCATTTACTTCACTTTGTTGTGGATATTTTGCTTTTATATTACTCGCAGTTTGTGGGGCTTGACAAAAAATTTGCGAAGTTTCTTCACCCACAGTTTATGTAATAAGGTCCTAGTCGTCCCGGAGCACGTGAAATGACTTCCACATACAATTTCAAAACATGCCTAGTCCACTTCATGCATCTTCAGATTCAAAATCTCATAGATCCAGCCCTACCTCTTCCTAAATAACCTGAGTTTGGTCCTTATGGGCTTTCACTAACCTGTTTGCCATGACTCCTTGCCTCCTATCTTTTTCCACACAATTATCGAAATTCAAAATGGCAGTCTTCCCTGCCACTTTTACAGTGATTAAACTGTCTCTTAAATGCGAAACTATCTCGCACTTTTTAACAAGTCAACCACTAATATTGCATCTAATATCAGTCCTTGTGTACAGGTTGGATTAACCTACCACTAAGATCTATATTTACAACATGATACTCGCATATCCATACTTCCTCTTCCTCTTCCAATGACATATGTGCACAGCTGTTCTGTTACATCAAACCGTTCGTTGTGGAACAGATCCCTCCGGCCAACTCCCTCATACCAGGAGTTCTGTTGGGGTTCAAGGCTCTCTAATAATTGCTGGAGAGAAGACAGACGAAAGGGAAGAGAGGAGATCGTCCCAGTTAGTCTTGCCGTCGTATTTTCAGTTATCACTGTTTCTCTTGTCGTAGTTCCTTCATTTATTTACGCCATCATTGGGTCGACACTGCGGCTTCCGACTAGGGTTGTCATTCCTTTTTCCTCATTCATTTCCATACTTTCTTGTTGGGTGTGGCCTTCCACATTGCTGGTTGTTTGCTGGTTGATGTACTGGTGAGAAATTCTCTCTATGAAATTTAGTGACGCCCTGTCTTCCTTGCTCATGTGATATGCAAGCTCACACAGTAGCTGCTGGAATTCTTTGACGCCGTGTAGCGATTCGTACTTCTTTTTGAATCTGAAGTGAAAGTTTCGTCACAGAAAGGTGTATGGTTTCGGATGGTTCATATGTCGCTTCCTATCACATCTTTGGAAAATGGCACTTTATCTTGCCTTCTCGATTCTACATAGCTTTGTCTTCATGATTTCTAATTTCACTTGTTCTTGTTTTCCCTTGCACCATTATTCTTCTAAAAATATGGGGGTAACTTATTCATATGTCCTATATTGTCCTGCGATCTTTCGCGTGTTCTTCACCGCTTTCTCTGTGAAGGGAGCACAGAGAAATCTAATTTTCAAAACAGGCGGCCAAGATTTTGATATCTCGCGGATTGGTCCACAACTACGGATGTTGACGGTTCGCGATATCCGGAAACGCTTCCTCAGCTCCTCTTCGTCCATGCCACAAGATATCGTATCGGCAGTCGCAGTGGAAGTTATTGATGTCTCAGAGCGTAGTAGCTCTCCTCTGACTTGACATAACATTTGCATAAGATATATTCACTGTTGCGTTATTCTTTGCTCCGAATCGCTACATTCTCTTGTCGCTTGTCTTTTGTCAAAATCTTAATCTTCTCTGTTTCTAGCGGTAGCGCTCCATTGTCTCCTTGCTCTAGCGGTTTATAGTTTCCTGCACATTTGCACCAAGAGCGCGGTGGCCGTCTTTCTTGTTTGCGTTTCTGGCCTCTGCTGCCTGCCTGCTTCGTCGTTTGGTGTTCGCACACTAGTATGCACAGCATTCTTGCCTCGCCTACTGCATGCTGTGGTTGAATGTCGGTGATAATATTTCGTGTGAGTACGGCCCTGATTTTAAATTATTGATAAAACACTATTGGACGCAACGGATAAGAAGACACATACACACAACTAACGCACTCAGTAACGGGGGCGATAACCGCTAGCATTTTTAAGGTCTACGCCCATGTTCCTACTGGCTTATCAAAAGGGGAAAATGGGATTGCTAGTTGATTTGACATTATTTACTAAGCTAACAAGAAAGAAATTTGTGGAAAGGTCTTACGGGACGAAACTGCTGTACTTTGGGAGACGAGAGGTAATTTTGTGAAATTCTAACCCTTTTTTTTAAGGCGACTTAAATTTTATTACAAATTCAGGTGTTATGATTTAACATAATCTCAAATCACTGGTCCGTACTACTATCGGTGCTGACAAGTATTGAACTAGCTAATTGGTGTCGTATTATCAGCCGGTCATTGGTCACACCATAGGGAGGCTGAGGGGAATTCATTATCACACACCAGGGCACAACCCTTCCATGCGTCGCCACGCACACCGCGAAGCACTACACGAAATGCCGCTACTACGTAAATAAAATCAGAAGGGCTACCGAACAGAACTGGGAAGCTACCCACAGAGAAGCTTGAGCAGATAATTTTCAACTACGCTCGTGAGCGGAGCGGAAGAGGAGAAGTTTCCTCGCGAACTTTATCTACTACGATATACTGAATTTCAAATCTTACCACCTTCCAGACGGAGGGTCTTTTTGTTCAAGGTTTCTGCCTCCTCCCCATATTTCTTGACGTCATCTGATTTCTGGGTTACTGTTCTTATGTGTTTGCCTATTTTTCACTTAATTTGAAAATTTGTTTATTTCCTCATAAAATCGTGCGTGCCTCTTTTCTTCAATCTCCTTTTCGAGATTCTCGCCCTTCTCAAGCTGTTGCCGTAGTTGTCTGAATCGTGTGTCATTCTTCTCTTCGTTTTTCTTGTAATTAGAATCATTTGTTTCCTCAACTCTGTTTAAACCGCTCGAGTTAGAACGTCCGCAGATCGAATACCGTAGGAGGAGGAGGAGGAGGAGGTGGTGGTGGTGGTGGTGGTGGCGGCGGCGGCAACGGCGGCGGCGGCGACGGCGGCTCGTAGCCAGCGTCCGCCTGTGCTGCCCCTTTCACGGCCGGCATTCCCACGTTTCCTGCCTCGGCTAAAGTTTGGTGATCCTCTGTTCCTCTAATTTCTCCCACAGAAATTTCATCTCTGTCTTGGCCCAGATTTTTTTTTTTATCGTGTTTGATTCACCCTAAGACTCTACTTCGTACAGCTCACTGTTAACTATTCCCTGAAGTGCTAAACTCCTCACCCTCGCTCTTGCAAACCGTGGTGCATCCAAACACAGATATTAAATTCTAAACGTACCCGACTTTCAAAGCACACCTGATCACCTTTACACTACATTTGGCAATCGTCACATACACTAAAATTTGTTCCTCTACTAACATGCAGCAGACATGTACCAAAAAACCAATAATAGTCAGTACTAAATTTCAGCGACAATTCTCCTTCTCGACAATACAGACACTGCAAACCTAACAATCTGACTGAAAAAATTCATATTTGGTTACGTATCAGAACCCAAAACTACTTTATCTTAAAAACCATTAAATTCACCAAATTTAATGACACATATCCTTCTGTTGAGCAATCTAACTGCCGTGTCAGGTGGTCGCACATGGGTTACAGTTAACCTGCCGTGGTGCCTCGGAATCTGAATCTTTCCTTGGAGAGCTGTATTAAAGCACACACTATTTAAGCGTTACTCCCCTGGTCAGAGATCTGCATTGTGCCAACTGTATTCAATCCCGATGCAACTGCTGTGTTTCATCGTCAACGAGAACATCCGAGGTTTACAGGAAACCTGCCGTGGTGCATCAGAATCTGTGTTGGAAACTTTCCTGGGAGACCAGAATTAGTCTGTTTGAAGCGTTACTCCCCCTGAAAAGAAGTCGTCATTGTACTTTTAGTATTCAATCCCGAGGAAAGTTATGTGTTTCATCGTTAATCTTACGGTCCATGTGTTACAGTAAACCTACAGTGGTCCATCGGAAGCTCATTCCAGTCTCCTAGGAAAGTCCCAAGACAGACCGTTTGAAGCGTTACTTCCCCTGGACACAAATCGGAATTGTGATTTTGATTTCAATCCCGATGCATTTTCTGTGTTCATCGTCAATGTGAAGGTCCAAGGGTAACAGTAAACCTGCGTGCTACATCGTAATTTAATAATGGGGCGATAGGTAGAGGAGATATTTGTCCTTTCCAGGTTTCGGAACAGGAACGACGATAGCTTCCCGCCATCTTCTGGAAAAAGTAATGTCTGTCCTAATTCGATTATAAAGGCGAAGGAGGTAATGCAGACTGGTATGATAAATGCAGCAACATTTGGATGTTTATTCCATCCGGTCCTGGGGCGGAAGAGCGAGAAGAAGGGAGTGCGTGTTGGGAGTTCCCGCATGGAGAAAACAGTGTCATAGCTTTCGCGATTTTGAGAGGAGGAAGCAAGAGGTTGCACTCCGCTGCACGTTTCTTCGGTAGAAAAAGTCGGGTAATTTGAAAAGCTCGAAATGTCAGCAAAGTGTTGACCCAATGAGTTAGAAATTGCAAAGGGGTCCACTAATGTATCATTCACGACAGTGATCCCAAATACCGGAGAGAAACTATGCGCGCCAGATAACCGTCGAATCCGACTCCAAACTTCCGAGAAGGGAGTAAAGGTGTTAAAGGAGCTAGTGAAGAAATCCCTGCTTGCCTTCTGGCTATCGCGGATGAAGCGACGGTATCGCGCACGGATCTGCTTATAGCGGATACAATTGGCCAAAGTAGAATGTTGTCGGAGAACGCGAAGAGCACGTCGCCGCTCACGTATTCCGTCACTGCAATGAGAGAAATTTGTCGTGGAGGCAGACGAAAATGTAGGGTCCACAGCGTTGAGGCAAACAAGATCCGCTTGGCGGAAGACATCCATCAATAGTGAGCCCGGCGGAAAAGGATGCGGAGATCCCCAGAGCGGGTGGTGAGCATTCAAGTCCCCAACCAGTAAATAGGGGGGCGGAAGCTGACCAAGAAGATGGAGATCAGCGCTTGCCATAGGTGTGGACGATGGAATGTATACAGTACAAAGAGACAAGGTGTATCCAGAAAGGGAAAGAGGGACAGCGACAGCTTGGAAGTAAGTGTTTAAGGTGATTGGGTGATAATGGACAGTATCATGGAGAAGAATCATGATTCCTCCATGTGCTGGAGTGCCTTCAACAGAGGCAGGATCAAATCGGACTGACTGAAAATGGGGGAAAACAAAGCGATCGTCGGGACGCAGCTTTGTTTCCTGAAGACAGAAGATGACCGGCGAGTAAGATCGAAAGATGATCGACAATACATAAACACTGGCTCGAATGGAGCAGCCCGCATCTCGTGGTCGTGCGGTAGCGTTCTCGCTTCCCACGCCCGGGTTCCCAGGTTCGATTCCCGGCGGTGTCAGGGATTTTCTCTGCCTCGTGATGGCTGGGTGTTGTGTGATGTGCTTAGGTTAGTTAGGTTTAAGTAGTTCTAAGTTCTAGGGGACTGTTAAGTCCCATAGTGCCCAGAGCCATTTGAACCATTTCGAATGCAGCAGATATTCCAATGTATAATGGACATAGGAGGACAGAAATGGGAAGAATGAGACCAAGGTTGCTCTCCACTCAACGACTGCTAAGATCCGGCGACCGACAGCCAGGAATGGTATTCAGTCGACGGCAGAAGGTACTGATCCGTAGCTAGTTCGGAAGATGCTCCTGCCACCAGCGAACGGAACCACTTCTGGTCTTCCAGGAATGGTTCCAACACAAACTGTTTAAAGCATTAATCCCCCTGGACAGAAGTCTTCGTAGTGCCTTTTGCATTCAATCCCGATGCAATTTCTGTGTCCCATCGTCAATGTGAAGGTCCGAGAACTACAGTAAACCTGTGCTGGTGCATCGTAATCTACTCCTGTTCTCCCAGGAAATGTTCAAAACACAGACCGGTTGAAGCCTTACTCCCCTGGACAGAAGACGGCACTGTGCATTTTTTATTCAATCCCGATCCTGTTACTGTGGTTTATCGTCAATAAGAAGGTCTACGGGTTACAGTAAAGATTCAGTGGTTAAATGGACTCTACTACTGAACTCGCAGGAAAGGTTCCAAGAACTGACAGTTTGAAACGTTACTTTCCTGGACATAAGTCGGCACTGCGCATTTTGTCATCAATCCCGATGCAATTTATGTGTTTCATCGTCATTATGAAGTTCCAAGGGTTACAGTGAGCCTGTAAAGGTGCATCTGAATGTACTACTAGACTCCCAGGAAAGGTTCCAAGTACAGACCGTTTGAAGCGTTACTCCTCCTGGGCAGAAATCGTCATTGTACCTTTTGTATTTAATACCGAAACAATTTCTGTGTATCATCGTTAATGCGAAGGTCCAAGGGTAAGAGTGAACCAGCAGTGGTGTATCGGAATCTACTACTGGACTCCCAGGAAATGTTCCAGCACAGACCGTATGATGCGTTACACCCCCCCCCCCCCCCTCCCCCCATCGCACTGATGTCAGCATTGTCCCTTTTTTCCTTTTTAATTACTCCCGATGCAATTTCTGTGTTTCATCGACAATGTGAAGGTCGAAGTGTTCAACCTCTTTGGTTTTCGGATTTTTATATTTCCTGTCAGTATTTGTTCTACATGAACCGGGCGTTGCCTGCTTTCCATGAATTATCTTTCTTACCATTTTTGTCGTCTATTGTGCAGACCCTGAAAATAAGCAAAATTCTTTAGAAAACGGTAGTTTTGTTAACAAGAAACCAATTATCACGAAAGTGCATTTCATCCTGTGTTTATAACAGTTGTATATTACTTGTGATGTTTATGGGATATTTCGGGTACTTTGTGTGAAATTTCAGATACGTGAAAGTAATTATATGCAATATTACGTATTTATATGTAATCGGCAGCTCTGTCTGAGGTATAAGAGGATAGGGCTCATATTTATTTTCTTCCAAATTTCGCACGGGCAATATCGGACATGTGTACATCTTCTTCCCTTGCTTTCTGTTCTTACGTAAAAGTTTTCCCATCATTCTTATCTCCATTACATCTGTGCCATTTATGTTGTACATTGTGCTAGAACTCTGTATTTCTTACTGTAACTTCATCGTCATTCGCGAATTTTACGTAATTAAGGAAAATTTGAAATTTTTTCTGTGTATTCTTGTGTCTAATGTTAGTTTTTGTTGTCCGTTTTCGTGACAACTATTTTGCGTAACACACAGCATAATGGCGTGGGATAACTGTAACCGTTGTATCATGATATAAATTTAGGGACGTAGCCGGTGTTTTCTATTCTAATAAGCGATTTCGATCATAAACATATCTAGTGCTGAAGCTTTACTCAATGTATCCGCACTAGGTAGCCGTGTAGTCTCAGGCGTCTTGTCGCGGTTTGCGCATCTTCCCCCGTCGGAGGTTCGAGTCCTCCCTCGAATAGGGTGTGTTTGTGTTGTCCTTAGTTTAAATTAGATTAAGTAGTGCGTAAGCCTTGGGACCGATGACCTCAGCACTTTAGTCCCATAGTCCTTACCCAAATTTCCAAAAGTCAGTTTAGCAGACACCTTTGTTCCATACCCCCAAATCTATGGGTCGATCTTCAGGACATGTTAAAGTTGCTGTGGTGTGCGTACTGTAAGACCTTCGTTACACACACCATCAGATTATTTGACTTGTCACTCTAACGAAGTAGGCGAGTGTCAGCAATATGTCTCGTGGTCTTATCGTGGCTTGTGTATCTTCTGCCGTTAGGTCAGACGATAGAAATGCCACTTGCACGCTTATAGTAGCAGATTGATGGTGACCAGCTTTAAACAGAACATGATTAATTTTCACATACATTTATTAAAATCATAAAAATCATAGACATTACGTAACTTGAATCTGGATGCTATTTACAATTGACAATCTGAAGTTCCTTTGGTCTTGGTATGTTAATCTTATTCTCACATATCTCTGATACTTGACAAAGTGTCTATACATTTGTCTTCATGGCTATGTGCAGGAATATGATAATCTTATTTGGTACAGACTGGTACAGACTGACTGGAGGTCTGTACACTCATTATAATACCTCGCACGTTCAGGTATCACTGCGCATGTGTGATCTGCGAGGAGAAAAGGATCTACGTTAGCAGAAATCTCATTGGCTGCGTTACATATTAATACACGGATTGGTGGAAGGAGAATTTGGTCCGCCTCTAAGACAGAGCCATCTCTTAGTGCCGAGATGGATGAGCGCTGTGCCTGCGCTGTTGTGGTTAGCGGGGCACGGTCTAGTGAGAAATTTCTGTACGCACTGACTACGTGGAACTATGTACACAACAGTTGCCAAGGAAAGCACAACACTTTAAGAAAGTAGTAACATGGAAAGATTCTAAAACATACAGGAACAGAGATACTGCAACTGTTCGCTTACTACCCCAAAACTAGTTTCAGAGGTAGCTCATGAACACATTCTCATTAATGCAGATCCACAAATCACTAACAGAGTTTAAAGTGGCTTTAACGTGTTTATTGCATTTCCAGCTTTTAGTTTCGCATAACATAGTACCAAATATAGGATCTTTTATCGTGTGTATCATAATGACCGTTAAGGTTTGAGTGAACCTGTGGACCGAGCGCTTGTACTCAACAACATCAACTAAGATAACTTGCAAAAGTAAGAAGCAACCTTTCTATAGATGATGCGGACTAATGTGACAGTATAAACGTATTTTAGTTTCCTGTCATGAGTAATTTGAATTATCTATGTACAAGGTCAAGCTGTTGAGACAGGAGATCAAAAATACTGGACATATCCGAGCTTGTGAAGTTCTTCGTGTGCAGTTAATGAGTGTTTCAGAACAAGGATTTCGTGATCACCAGCCGTTCGTTACAGAATAAAATTATAATGACGATTAATTCAACTTTCTACCTCATTTACCTACTTATTCACATTTACAATTTCACAATAGTAAAAAGTCCTGTGATACACAATCAACAAAACTTTGGAAAAAAAATCTGTTACTTTTTCCCTCGCACAGTGGTAGAGTACAGTGATGTGTTTCTCTATGGCTGCGGGAACAGTCAGCACAGAGTCGTTGGGGCAGTCTGCCACCACACTTAGTTATCCCAGATACCAGAGGAATATTGGCCTGTTCTTCGTCAGTAAACTTATTCGCATTGCTGTGTATCAGTGTGACACTGTCGCAAATCTAATCTCAGGCACAAAATTACTGAACCATACTGAATACAATACTGAGGACGACGAGTCTGGCGGGCTTATTATTATCAACAGAAAGTAGGATAAATAAATGGCATAAACTTCTTTCCAAACAAGACACACAGCACATACAGTGGACACGTGCAATGTTGCGCATATAATTTCCGTGCCGTACAGATACAAACAGAAACGGAATAGAAAACCTAACGAAGTGCAATTACTAGCAAAAAAGCTACCAGAACCAATGGATCACTGATGCCAAAATGATGAAAAAATGTCCTTGCCAAACCTCCGAAATTTTATCGCTGCAGTTCTACTTCACCTAGCCTGAAGAATCCTGACTGATATACTTCACACTCGACTGTTACCTAGAGTAATACAGCTCTTGCAACTACTATCCAATAGTTGTGAAAAGAGCCATCATGAAGTCATAATGTTTACGTTCTAATAAAGACGCCCTTCCTTTCCTCATCTCGATATATTACAACACGACCTCCTGTTGAAAACAGAAATAATATTACACGGGATTCATTCGCAGCTGCGAACACGAACATAAACCAGTTGATTACATTTGACGATCGCTAAGTTTGTAGCTGCAGAAACACCTCTCATCAGTTGGATCAAAATAGAGGTGGGCCAAACGGTTGTTCTGGAGTAAGCGTTATCACAGTTCCAGTTATTCTCTGATAACCGTTATTGTTATCGGTTATTAATAACTGCCAAGTTATATTTCGCTAGCGAATACCGAATGCTGTGAGAGTTAAATAACGACATAGTTGGAATCCATCAGTTTAGTTATCAGTATAACTGCGAGTAGTGGAAATGGCAGGAATGTCGTATGAATCGTGTCATAACCTTAGCTTATTAACTCCGAGTACATTTTAGTTGATGTTAGAACGATTATTAGTGTTTCATATTATATGTTTGTAAGTTATCGGTCGCTATTAGAAATATTATCTTCGCAGCTGCATCAGAAAGTACGTGGAACTTCGCCACAGCACTGTTTAAGTAAAATGTTAACAACGTGCGTTTTTAAGTGTGAAGTAATATGTAAACTGAGTGCTGTAGGTTAAATTCGAAGCTCTATTTCTTGTGCTGCTCACGTATTAGAATTAAGTGTACAGCCTTGTAATACAACAAAAAGTGTACGTAATGTGACAGATTCGCTTACTCCGGTGCTGTAAAAGATAGTCCTAGTGGGGAAAAGTATGAGTACGCTAATCCAAGTTTTATGTGAGATTAGGAAACTGCTCGATTTCTCCAGCTACAACATGTTTATAACATATGAAGACATGCAGATTGAAAAGGTTGATTGTGCTAAATTTCTGGGACGACAACTCGATAATAAATTCAGTTGGGAAGGGCATAACACATTTTTTCACTATTATTTCATAAGGGAGCATATTCAGTGGCAACTGATTAAACGTAGCAAAAGTTTTTTGCATGTAAAAGTGTGTAATAAAAATCGTTTGTGGTTTAAATTCAAAAACATCATGTAGGAACCTGTTCAAGGAACTTTGTATTCTAACAACTGCTTCCTAGTATATTTGTCCCTGAATGAAATTTTTTAGAAGTATTTCCAACCAATAGCTCAATACATAATATCAGTACCGTACTAGAAATAGGTACAGCAATCTACATAAAGACCTAAAATCACTTACCATGGTCCAAAAGGGGTCCAATATTCAGTAACATGCATTTTCAATAAACTGCCAGCAAGTCAGCAACCAATAAAAACTTGGTTTCAGATAAAGCATGGTTTACAGTGTGTTTGAAAGACTTTTTGATACAGAAGTGTGATTCCACCCGTCATCAATATGCCAGAAATGGCTATTTTAGGTGTGTCCATGACATCACTACACACATACACAGGGCAACAAACACAAAGACACATATAAATAATACAATAACATCAACCACCAAAAATACTATCAAACCAACGGGACAACTGCGGGAAGTTGGGGGTTTTAGGGTGAGGACAATCTAGTAAAAAAAAATTAATAATAAATAAAAAACCCATGATGCCAAAACACAAAATGAAGAACAAAAAGAAAAAAATAATATAGCACTCCGCTACACCAACAAAAATCTTCCCTTGAACACTATAGGCCAACCATAGGTGACCATACCAAAACACAAATACCTACAACTAAAAGCACGAAAATTGGAATAGGACATTTCCCTTGACCTACATAGGTAAATCTCAGATGACGGTAGCAAAACAACACATACAACTATGAAAATAGGAATCGGTCATTTCCAAACCCTATATAAGTCCTCCACAGCTACTGATGCCAAAAAACCAACACCTACAACACAATCCCAAAAGCCAACAAATCAATCATCCCTACATAAATTAGATCACATTCAATACTCCATGAATACACAAAACATCACAGCTAGAAAAAAAATTAATTACCACCAGCAAATTCCGGCACTGCAAACTAGATCGACCAGCCCCCCCCCCCCCCCCACACACACACACAAACCAACTCATTAACACCGTGCCGTAATGACATTCACACACCACAACACCTTTTTACGTCGAAGCAGATAGGTGGAATCAGACACTTCCATTGACCCCTCCTTCTACTCTGTAGATGAATATCATAACAGAGATTGAAAGACCAACTTAGGCAAAAGTTCTGCTATATTTCAGTTTTGACAGCACTTGGTTGCAACAGTCAAGATCGGGTATTCTGTGTATGATAAATTTACTAAAAGTGCGTAACTGTGTTTTATTCTGTAAATATTGGGAGTTACTGTAATATATTCACATATTTTGACAATCTCCTGACAAATGATGAGGATAATATTTATTATATTCAACTGTACTATGTTACTCTTCCTGGCATGTTATTTGTCATTCACAATGGCCAGCAGCTATTTCCGAAGAAGTACGTAAATATTTGTTCGCTCCAGTAACTATCGCCTCTGAAATATCACCGGGGTCTAAGACTGGAGTCACTGGGTCAGGAACACAGACACACAGTTATTCCATGACCAACTTCCAGGTTACCTGTAATGGTGGCCCGATAACTGCCAGAGAGTGAGAACTGTGAGCCAATAACGATAACTGCCAGAGGAAAATACCGATCTCTGACAGTTATTTCCACAGTCGCTCAAATTCCTTATGGTACCTCTCTTTGCACCACGCATCCAAGCTAAATTGACATATGAGGTGGTGGCTTAAGGGAACGACCGTACTTGTTAATGCCTGTACTGCAGCTCCTATCAGCCACCACTCAGACATTAACTTTATTTAATTGTTTGTGCTAAAAGTAACGAAGACGCACGATATAGTACACAATTCTTATCAACAGATGGCGCACAGTCTCACAGTTATTCCCATGGCCTATAGAACGCCTACAAAATGATCTACCCTCTCCCTAGTTCCTAGCCAGATCTCCGATGAGTTGACAGGAAAGCATAGTACGATCTTCGGTCAACAGATGGTGCGAGGCACTGTTGACATTCGACAGTTTTTGAAATAACTGCCTGTATCAGAGGAACGGTTATCGCAGTAACCGTTACTTCTCAGTAAGTGGTTATTTCTATCAGTTCAGTTTTTTTTTTTTTTTTTTTTTTTTTTTTTTTTTTTTTTTTTTTTTTTGCCACCTTTAGTTCACAATGGCAGAGCGGAGCAGCAGTATTGCAGCTGCTTTTCTAGGCGTGAAAATGCAGGAGTAATACGTGCACTTGCGTCGGAATGGAAAGGTAATGATCACGTCCCATACAGTATTACATTAAGTGGGTAGCTACAGTAATTACATGTGTTAGAAGTTACAGAACTATAAAAGTTCTCGTTGTTTCGCACAGAATCAAAGTCAGTTCGAGTTGCTATAGGCGTAAAGCTGTCAGTGACATTCAGCTTTGGAGGCAGTGGTATTATTCATTACAAGACCAATGCAAAGATGCAGTATTGCGCTTGCTACAGTAAGCCTCCCTGCGTGTGGTAAAAATCAATGTATTACTTGCGTGTATGTTCTGTACTGAAATTGCGGGTGGTAGGTTGTGCGAGTTTGTGTTCTTCCTGACCGGCATCTAAAAATTCTTATTTACTATTGAGTTAGCTTAACTAAAGATACAGTAACTCTAAGAGCCTCCCCAGCTAACATTAATAATTCAGTAGGACTTTACTGTATCATACTAACGTCACTCCACGTTACCAGAATCAATGTCTGCTTTTCTTGTCAGCAGATGATGGGTTTGTATCTATTATTGTGACGTGAATAATGATTCATGTTTATGTGCGCAGTGGCATTGAACTTAAATGTCTCGTTTTGTCAGAATAAATCTCAAAACAAGACTATTTTTTTTTCTTATGTTGATTTGATATTGGCAACATCCACAGTTTTAGGACAAAGTTTCCACAGATTTTTGTAGAATGTGCAAACAATCTAATTTTATATCTGCCAGTATGAGGTATTAGCCTGCAGCTTCTATATTCAATTAGACAGTGAACTATATTTATTAATGTAGACTGTGGGGAACGGACCACGCTTTCTTGTCTGTTCCAATTCCACATAACTAGCTCTGCAGTCCCAGCTTTGTTATGTATGCATACTTAATGTATCTGCTATACCCCTGAACCATAATTCATTTTATACTGTACACAAGGAGAGAATCAAATGGACCATGAAATAAGGTCATTTTGTATGGAAGACACCTGAGGAATGAACGACTTGTCAAAGCAGCGAAATTCCTATCTCGAATAATTTTCTGAGTCTGATACTTTCTGAAGGTAGGCTCGTCCTGTCTATTAATGTCTGGACATGAGGAATAACTTTTTTTACCCAGCTCTTCAATTCATCCCCCAAACCCAATGTCAGTTTGTGTCCTTCAAATAGATCTGGTAGCCTGTATCAAACTCCAGCTGGCTTATAACCAATCTTTAGCTTTCTGTGGGTGCATAATGACCACTAAACTTCACATTAGAATGAGTGTCTGGTGCAGCTATTGTTTGATTTCAATGTGTAAATCATCTAAGAACCACAGTTGAAAAACAACTTTCTCTACAGCATGAGATTTGTCACCTAAATCTCTTTTCGGTTTCCTCCCCTTCCATAAGATAACCACACCATGACGTTCTTCAACTCCCCTGGATCCCCCATGCCACTTTATCATAGGTGTTTAATGTTGGGCAAAGTCTCTTCTAGTTCTATGTTATAATTATTTGTTCTTTGTTTGGTATCTTGCTCTATCTTTTTTCTGATGACTCTTTGCCCTTTTCTGTATATTGACAAGACACTCTTCTGGGGTGGCATTCCTGCAGGGCACATTTTACATGGTTTATACATTAATATGTCTATTAGTGAGGCATAGTGGACTACTCAGCATTTTTATTCTCTCTTTAGTTTTGTTTGATTGTGGGCTGCTTAATCAGAAAATATTTGAAGCTGGTGCTTTTGGTCTCTTCTTGAGCAACTAAGGAGAAATGACAGTTTAAAGTTCAGTAGGCATGTATGTTGTGACTGAAATCTGACAGTTGCCTTTCCACCCCCCACCTCCCCACCATCCTCCTCCCCTTCACCACCCCATTAGCCAAACGCAAGCACAAATGAGAACAGAATGTCCTAGTAATTATTAAGACATACAACTTTATAAAATTGAAACAGTGAATACTAGCAAATAGTGTCACATAACGTATTCTTTATCCCTAGTGTACTTTTAAGGTTTTACTATTTAAAATGTAATTACATTTTAATCACATTTCAGTTACCTATTTGGTTTTTATAACCATCAGCTGTGTTACAAGTGCACTATAATTTTCAGAATTGTTTGATATACATCTGAATTAATTTACGTTTTTTATTTTTATCATAAATAAACTCATAACTAAGTAACAGTACATTACTAAAAAGTACCTTTACGCAGAATGTGCCTTAGTCTTATAGCAAATGACAGCAGTGTTTTGGACCAGACGACACTGCAAGCTGCTGGCATCTGAACGAGCAAACGTGGCCGTCCACAGATCTGGTGCTTGGAACACTGGCTACATAGTAACATTATACTAATTTACAAATCTCTGAATATCTATCAGAGTTGTTTACAATTAACAGAGTTATGTCATAGTTTTTACAAAAATTACTCCTCAGATTCAAATTTGTTGACTTGCGGTAAGTGTTCAATACCTGTGGCTTCAGAAGCTGTGATAAATGTCCCCATAGTGAATATGTCACTCGCCAGTAGTGTGTGATGTGATATGAAAATTGCTGGCAGATTACAACTCCAAGCACCAGATCTGTGGACGGCCACGTTTGCTCGTTCAGATGCCAGCAGCTTGCATTGTCGTCTGGTCCAAAACACTGCTGTCATTTGCTATAAGACTAAGGCACATTCTGCGTAAAGGTACTTTTTAGTAGTGTAATGTTACTTAGTTATAAGTTTATTTATGATAAAAATAAAAAATGTAAATTAATTCAGATGTGGAGCTCTCCAACTTGCACTGTGAAACTTTGCCTTTCATTTTCATATGTTCTGTTGACTGAGCTACCTACGCAAAAGCCATTTCTGTCAATAAATTACTTTCAGAAATGTTTTCATCTGTTTCTGTTCACATTTCAGCTATTCTACACACATCTGTTCTCATACATAATGTTCTTTGTGTAGGTGAGGATAGTGCCACATACATAAAGCAGAGGGTGAAGAGGTTGAGACAAACAGAGTAGCAGAGCATTATATAGAGGTATGAAGTAGATTATTAAAATATCCTTGAAATAATGAAAAGTAATTTGGCCATAAAATTTGTTGTTTAAAGCAGAAGTTCTCATTAACCTCTCCAACTCTCAAAGCTCTCTTTCTCAGGGTTTACTTTCAGGATGGTAACTTGATTTAGGATCTGTTCAATTTAATAAACATGCAGGAACTTTACATTTTACACAAGTAAAGTTTTGTTCATTTTCAGAAACGATTACTTCTTGATTTCCAACATGTGGAGTGTAATTTTTAATCGCCTGTCATATTGTCACTGCACTAGTGGCACTTTTCAATATATGTAAGTTGACACATTTAGAAAATTGCTCACATATTGTAACAATGTGTAACACCTGCACAGCTCCAGGGAAGGGGACCACCTTAAGTGAATGGCAAGGATTTGCAGGGGTTTCTTGGTAATGACTAGGTGTAGCTCACCTTTGGAGCCATGGTTCAGAGGTTCAACATTTTGACAGACTAGGCATTTGTGGATAATCCATTACATGCTGCTTTGGAGGAAATGAAAATAGCAATACTCACTGACTTTCTCATCACATTTACCCACTCCTGGATCCCCAGTGCTCTATGGGTGCACAAGCTTAGCTTTTACCAGTTGTTATATCTCATGAGACAGCAATAACGTAATACATTATTGTGAAGCACACAGTATGTAACTAGTGCCTCAGGTGGGTTAAGGGTAAATTGTATTCAGATTTCTCTCCACAGGGGGGGGGGGGGGGGGGCTGTCTCTGAGGTGAGACATGTAACTAAATATAGTTAATGCAGATGATAAATGTTTTCTTGCATCAGTAAGACCTTATATTTAGTACTTTATCCCTTAGATCCCAAGTTACTACATCATTCTCTCCTTTTACATAAACTATTTCAAAACCATATTGTAGAACTGAACCAGTGTTGTGTGCAGTAATTTTCAATTGAGAAGGAAGCTTCAAGGCTGGTTATCACAGTATACTTTGGTGTGATTACCAACAAAACAGTGACGGAATTTCCTAAAAGTACATATAATAGTGGGAACTTTTAACTCAGTGGCCGTGTAGGCTCACTAGCAAAGAGTATTTTACAGACATTTCATGTACTGTAAATGCCTCTGATTTGTAAGGGGCAAGCTCCCAACCTGGTACATATCCATATGTTACAACAATTGTGAATTTGCTAGTACATTTTTGATTTTACTGAAAGCAGATTGGCCTATTTCTGACCAAATCTATGACATCTGTTTTGTGTAGAAAGTTCAGTAATACATCTGCGTTTGATAATTGGTCTGGAATGAAGTTACACTAGAAGTTGGATAAATCTGAAGGTACTTTTAATTGCCTCCTTGTCTGGGACACTAGAAAGCAATGAACTGATTGTATTTTTGTTGTCAGAACACTTTGAGGCATAATTATGTGTTACAAGAAATTCATTTTCTCACCACCAAATTTCATTTTTTGAAATTGATATAAAACTGCCTCTAACATCTCCTAATGCTCTTCCCAAGTTAGTGTGGCAGTCAACAAATCATGCACAAATAAAGTAATTCTTCTTAGTAATTCCAGGTCTAATAAATAATCCATTGGTGCTATAATCAAACCACCACTCACATTGAGAGTAAACAAAATCATTCTAAACTGGTAGGTATGACCTGTAAAGATAAAAGCATTGTCTTTCTAGAAGTGTCTACGAGTATGACACACTGAAATTAATTGAAATGAAGTACCTGATCCCTTGGATCCACTGGATTTGTTGATATAAAAATTTCTGGTGAGATTCACACAGGATTACCATTTTATTAATTTCAGTCATGGGCAATACCAGCCTAATACTACTCCCAGCCTTAGCTGCAGCTAACAAGAGGTTAGAGGTTGGGCTGTTTTATGGCCTAATTGCTTCATCATGTGCAACTGGAACGGACAGCTGTCCGTTCCAAACAAGGAATGGGCAGAAAGGTAGACAGAATGGTACATGTGCTGAAATATTCAGATAACACAAGTTTTTTCTTCAAATATCTCAGCTCATTTCCCTGAAATATTAACTATACCTTTTCTCTCAATTTTAGTTAAAGACTGAGATTCTCATAACTTCAACTTAATTTTCTGTTCAGTATTCAGTCGAGTGAGTATTTCAGTATGTTGGTGTAAAGATTTGTTATTTTCTATGTTGACGAACTGTGATTTGATCACCTGGCAATTTTCATTCCAATGAGATGAGACTGTGCTTTACATTTGTGAACATAATATAGAATTTCCTCCATGTAGGCAGTCCATGATGAATTCCTTTATTATGAGCAACATGCTTATCATTGCTACATTCCCTGTCACCAGCAGAATGCAAGTCTGCCATTTAATTATCTGAGATTGTGTGCTATGCTATGGCTGCTAAAATCCTGATAATTTAGGCAGGTTTATCAGATGACATTATTTTTCAAACAGGCCTTGGGGAATAACACTTGCTGCGTCACCTGTGTCTATTGTCATTATCGTAAGTATGCCTCCCACCACAGCATGTATGGCAGCCTACATCACAGTTTGGATAGTCTGACAGTTTATGTTGCTGTTAGATAGATAAAAAATCTACTCAGTGGGGCAGAAGGGGTCACACACTTACACACACTTTTGGAGCCACTAGTTCTGTCCTCAGAGAAGGGTTGAAAGAGAAGGAAGAGGGATGCAGGGAAAGGAACTATAGGACTTTAGGAAAAGGGATTGAGTTTGGAAAAGTCACCTAGAGCCTTGGGTTAGGGAAGACTTACCAGTCAGGATGAGAAGGGAAGACTGATTGTTTGCGACTGTACTGGACAAGATCCAAAAACCTGAGAACTTTAAGGTGGAACACAGGGTAATCTGCAAGAAAGAGGTTAGTGCTAAAACATTGTGCATTAGTTAATAAAAGCAAAAAAACTGAGTGCATTGCATATAACAATAACAGAGATGGGACAAGGATGGGGACAGTGGAAAATACAGGTCATAAAATGAAAAATGGAGTGAAGAAAGTAGTAGTTAGTGTGAAGAAATGCTGAGACGCGGGACATTGATGTGCACTCACAAACTATGTGTAACTTTCCTGGCAGTGGCCTGTTCAGTAGCATATACTGTAGTTGTTGGAGTTGTCTGCTAAGCAGCAGCAGCAGCAGCAGCAGCAGCAGCAGCAGCAGCAGTGACTGAAAACAGCAAATTATGACAACTTGCCTTTGTCTTCCCTAACTGTGAGTCAGCCAATTTTACCCCTATTCACCTTTTGCCATCTACTCTTGTAGTGTTTTAATTTATCTATTTGTCTTGGTAGATACAATTTCATTGGTAGCAGCAAGACATAAGGAGGCCATAGACATCTGTTGTTGTTGTCTTTAGTTCTGAGACTAGTTTGATGCATCTCTCAATGCCACTATCCTGTGCAAGCTTCATCTCCCAGTACTTAATGCAATCTTCATCCTTATGAATCTGCTTAGTGTATTCATATCTTGGTCTCCCTCTATGATTTTTACCCTCCACGTTGCCCTCTAATACTAAATTGGTGATCCCTTGATGCCTCAGAACATGTCCTACCAACCGATCCCTTCTTCTGGTCAAGTTGTGCCACAAACTCCTCTTTTCCCCAGTTCTATTCAATACCTCCTCATTAGTTATGTGATCTACCCATCTAATCTTCAGCATTCTTCTGTAACACCACATTTCAAAAGCTACTATTCTCTTCTTGTCCAAACTAGGTATCGTGCATGTTTCACTTCTATACATGGCTACACTCCATACAAATACTTTCAGAAAAGACTTCCTGACATTTAAATCTATACTCGATGTTCACAAATTTTTCTTCTTCAGAAACACTTTCCTTGCCATTTCCAGTCTATATTTTATATCCTCTCTACTTCGACCATCATCAGTTATTTTGCTCCCCAAACAGCAAAACCGTCTCTCGTTTCTTAAACCAATTCCCTCAGCGTCACCCGATTTAATTCGACTACATTCCATTATCCTCATTTTGCTTTTGCTGATGTTCATCTTATATCCTCCTTACAAGACACTCTCCATTCTGTTTAACTGCTCTTGGAAGTCCTTTGCTGTCTGACAGAAATGCAACCACCCATAGTTACTGTGATTTAGGAATATTTTTACTGGTTTGTTCTTTTGTTTGTAAGGGATTTATTACTAACCCGAGTGCAGCAGTGAGAGTTTTGTTGAGGTGTGGCTCTATCCACACCAGGTACCCTGTCTTATTCCCCATTCTGCTGAGACGATATCTTATGTAGTTAGTTTGATCATCATAGTAGGCTGTAGCTTGTGTTTGTTAAAAAGTTCACTATTCTGTGCTTGTGCAGTTCCTTCTTTAAATTTGTTGAAATTTACACATTATGTGTGTGAGTGTACCACTTTAGTAAGTTTTGGAAAAACAGTTGCCTTCTTGTCCTTCATGACTCCTTGTGGTCATCCTTCTGGTTTTGACCTGTGATTCTTTTAAAGTTCTGCCAAAGGTCTGCTGAGTTCCTAGGATTGAAACTTTGGAATTTGTTGATTGGGCTCCTTCTGTTGCTTGGTTTTCGAAAAAGCAATGGAATCAGTCGAATTGAGAGTTGTTTTGTACGGTGTACCAACATGTGTTTTTTGTTTCATGATCGCCAAAATGTTTCTAGGGATTAGAGCTGCTGCTTTTCTTACTTCATTAATGTGAGCACTGAAGATCATTGTGGTACTTATTGATTTTGTAATTTAGGTATTTTGTTTCTCTAGAACATTTACATTATATGCTTTTTCAGTTGCAGGGTGTATTGTATGTAATGGATGAAGTTTTTGGAAAGTTTTTGTGGCGTCTTAGCATAATTTTTCCTATAAACCTAAGGGGTGCTGATGTTAGGAAGATTGGGTGATGTCTCACAGTGCTCATAGTGCGTATTTATGTGTTGGTGTATTGATGTGCCTGTGTTATACGTGAAAATTTGCCTTCACTGGGTTGCCTAAAAATATTGGTTTACTGAATTTAGTCTTCTAGCGGACATCTATTCCTGTCAGTTCTTCTGTCTCCAAAATTATGGGTCTAGCATTGAACTCGTGGAAGGTAATGCGCTCATAAAATGATTAAATTACTTTAAGAATTGTAACTACCAGCTGCTTAATACGTATTTATTTATACCAATCGGTGTTTGACTTTTGACCATTTTAATTTGTGCCAACTGAAGACTAATTCGTGTTCTATCAGTGTTAAAAACAAAAACAATTCTGAATGTTATTCATCACTTATAATCGTGGAAAACGGGAGTAACAACCCATTTTCTTCACTCTGTTGCCAACTGATATCTTTGTTATCATTGGAAAATTATGTCCACAGTCAGTTACATATTGTGTACAGGTCCTGATGATATTGCTGAAGTCAGTTCTGTGGATGCATTAAATATTTTTATTCTAATATTGCATGTATAAATTGTGGGGAAAAAGTACTTAAAAGACGTTTTCCTGGAGAGCTACTACGAACAGACAGTGCAAGCATTTGATCGAATGATGCGAATATTCCTATGAAGTAGTGCCATCGTGAGAAGAAAAAGAAAAAGGAGAAGCAATAAGGGGTCACCTCGGTCACCTCGGAGGCCACCAAGGGCCTGGCTTGGAGCGAGAACTGCTGCCGCTATCAATAGGCCGAGTAATAGTCCATTTTTTTCAATAGATTCATCATCCACCATGTTAAGATGGTCAGGAGGGGGAGCTTCTTCTGCCGGTGAACGGCCAGATGTTCTGCTACAAGTGGTGCAGCCAGGCAAAAAGGATGGTGGCCTGAGGTGACAACTGAGGTGTGTCGCAGGAGAAGTAATGCGCAGTGGAGGAGAAGGTGAACTTTTCTTCTTATGAGCCTTCTTGAAAGATCGTGTAGTCAAAGTACTCGTCGATGGCTGGGAGTTCCTGGTATGTATGAAGTCCTCATGGGACCGTTCCTTCTCTAATGCCTACGCATCTGACTTCTGGGTCTTAGCTTTGCAGAAGCTGATGAAGGTGCTTGTGTGTTAGGGGTGATGGGAGGAAGAGGAGACATTGACCAAGCAATCTTAGCACTGGCCGAGCGGACAACTGTTGCACTAAAAGTCAGATCGCATGTCTGCGTCGACACCTCCCTGGTAGTCTGACAAGAGGCGAGGACCGTACTGTATTTCCCAGCTAGGAGCAGCGTGAGCCTCCTACTAACAAAAATCTTGCAAGCAGCCAAGGTGGACACTTTCTCTTTGACCCGAATTTACTGTATACAGTGTTCATCCTTTTAGATGGGACAGTCGCAAGAGAACACTACATGGTCACCCTGATAGTTCATGCAACAAGGAGACGGATGCGGACAGTCACCTTCATGGACGTCCCTGCCACAAGTGACGCATTTAGCCACATTAGAACAAGACTGGCAGGTGTGGTTAAAACGCTGACACTGTAGCAGCGCATAGGTGTCGGGACATAGGGGTGAACAGAAATAACCTCTTAGCCCGCTTTGATGCGCGACGACAGCTGAACACTAGCAAAGGTCAATAAAAGTGTCCGGGTCGGTAGATGTTTATTGTTGACCTTTTTCATGACCTATGGACAGCCGTCACGCCCTTCTGAATAACAAAAGGGTTGACAGATGAAAAATCCTTTCCGTCTTAAGATCTAGAAACTACGAGGAACTTTGGAGCAGGCTGTAGTACGTTTGTCACGGGTGGCTGGTCAAGTTTCCGTTCTTGTGCAGAAGTGGAGAGAGGAGAAGAGAAATCCATTGTGGATGAATCCCCCATGATTGCTACTGTCTCCAATGGCGTGCTCATTCCTTGTGTGGACTCTCCCAGAGGCCACTCCCACCTCAGATGAATGTTTACACCACACGTCACACCTCCCGAGAAACGGACGGAGGGACCAATCGACATGTTCAGAAGGTGTCAGCTTAGGTAATCACCCCTCCCTGGGCCTGGCCTTTACCAGGGGGTATGCACAGGCTCTACTTGTCTACCCAGGAAGGGGAATTACGCTTTACCCCATCACCAGCAACGTATGCGAACGAGTGGGTCGGCCTGAAGGCACGCATAGGGAGGAGAGGGGAACAAGGCAAGGTAAAAAGTAAGGAAGACCGTGAGAGGAAGAAGGACAAAGAAAGGAAACAGAACGGAAGAAACCAGAATAAGCGAAAAACCAAGATGACCACAAATGTAAGTCGTTGAACCATCTGTCTCCGGAAGTAGGCACAAGCTACCCCTTAGTGGGGAAGGGACTCCTTTTAGTCACCTCTTACGAAAGGCAGGAATACCTCAGGCCTAGTCTTACCCCAGACCGGCAGGGGCAGTCTCATTCATTTAACATACTACTACATGCTACTGTGTTTTAATTACATTGTGGAAAGGAAGTTGCTGCCCACCATATAGTGGAGATTCTGAGTGGCAGATAGGCACAACAAAAAGACTGTCTCAATTATAGCTGATAATAGTACACTACTGGCCATTAAAATTTCTACACCAAGAAGAAATACAGATGATAAATGGGTATTCATTGGACAAATATACTATATGTGAAAATGTAATCATATGTCAGTTTTAGTCATTTGGGTGCATAGATCCTGAGAAATCAGTAACCAGAACAACCACGTCTGGCCGTAATAACGGCTTTGATATGCCTGGGCATTGACTCAAATGGAGCATGGATGGTGTGTACAGGTACAGCTGCCATGCAGCTTCAACACGATACCACAGTTCATCGAGAGTAGTGACTGGCGTATTGTGACGAGTCAGCTGGTCAGCCACCACTGACCAGACTTTTTCAGTTGGTGAGGGTTCTGGAGAATGTGCTGGCCAGGGCAGCAGTCTAACATTTCTTGTATCCAGAGAGGCCTGTACAGGACCTGCAACATACCATCATTCATTATCCTGCTGTAATGTAGGGTTTCGCAGGGATCGTACGAAGGGTAGAGCCACAGGTTGTGACATAACTTAAATGTAATGTCCACTGTTTAAAGTGCCATAAATGCGAATAAGAGGTGACCAATACGTGTAACCAATTGTACCCCATACCATCACGCCGGGTGATACACCAGTATGGCGATGACAAATACACGCTTCCAACAGTCATGTCGCCAACACAGATGCAACCATCATGATGCTGTAAACAGAACCTGGATTCATCCAAAAGATTAATGTTTTGCAATTTCTGCACCCAGGTTTGTCATTGACTACACCATTGCCGGCCCTCCTGTCTGTGATACAGCGTCAAGGGTAACCACAGCCATGGTCACCGAGCTGGTAGTCCATGCTGCTGGAAACATCGAACTGTTCATGCAGATGGTTGTCGTCTTGCAAACTTCCCCATCTGTTGACTCAGGGATTGAGACGTGGCCACATAATCCGCTACAACCATGTGAGTAAGATGCCTGTCATCTCGACTGCTAAAAGTACGAGGCCATTGGGATCCACCAAGGCATTACATATTACCCTCCTGAACCCACCGATTCCATATGCTGCTAACTGTCATTGTATCTCAACCAACACAGGCAGCAATGTCACGATAGACTTGGTGTGCATTTATCCTCCTCACACAAGTTATCACAACAACATTTCAACAGGCAACGCCAGTCAACTGCTGTTTGTGTATGAGAAATCAGTTGGAAATGTTCCTCATGTTAGCACATTGTAGGTGTCACCACCGGCTCCAATCTTTTGTGAATGCCCTGACAAGCTAATCATTTGCGTATCACAGCATCTTCTTTCTGTCTGTTAAATTTTATGTCTGTAGCACATTATCTTCATGGTGTAGAGATTTTAATGGCCAGCAGTGTTGTTACCAGTACTTCTTTTATGGTATGCAGTATTGTAGTGCAGTGTAACGTAAATGAATATTGACAAATAGTTGCCACATATTTGTGTTTGCTTGTACTTCCAGTTCCAAGAACGTCTGCCAGCCAGGGCAAGTAGCTGTTTTATATGCTGCGAAGTGGTGGGAACAGCAGCAGCACTCATGACTGCCCTCACCAACACTAACAGAATCAGCCAGAGGCTGGCTGAAATTATACACATGTGGAATGTTGAAACAAAGGAAAGGAATGCTCTGTTAAGTGTGCTGTTCACAAATTAATGAGGTACACAAAAAGGAAATGTGGGTAAAGCAGCTGAAAAAATTAATTATACTCTGTGTGCTCCCCAGGGACCCTGATTACAGTAAGCAAAGCAGACACTTCACAAATGAGTCACATTATGTGATTTTTGGTATTTATGACAATTTTGTCCTTAAACAGATTATTGTGATTTCAGGTCAACATGGAAAAAAGGGGAGGGGGAGATGGTGTGATCATTTTAGTTGAGAGTGGTTTATGTCTGTTATGGAACACTGAGAACCCTGCTATTTCAGTGGACCACCTTGCTTAATTTGTATGTTACTAAATGTAAAAGACTGAGGGTCCTGTTTTATTTACTGAATGAAATGTTTGGCAACACTGCTCTATGAGTATAATCTAAGCTTTCATTGTTGTATAAAAATGCAATGCACTGTTGAAATTGTTGTAAGGTTGTAACTGTCAGTCGACAAGTTACTAAGCAAGTGTGATGTGATTATGTAATGTACTACGTGCAGTCTTTGTATTTTGGCACACACACTTCTTTTTGTTATAAACTGACAATGTCGAAACAACAAACTTTAATTTCTTTCTTTTCTGATAAAGACACTGTATTGCAAAAGGCACACAAGAGTGACTCTACTGAAAGAAATGCTAGTGATTGTGACTAACTGCATAGGTCTACCAAGTCATCAGTTTCCCTTCCACAGTTTTCAAACGATAAATGTGCTGTTTCTGGCCCATCCATGAATTTCAATTCTAAACAAAGTAGTGAATGCGAGGTTAAGTATCAGCAAAAATGGGAGTGTAAGCACAATTTGTTGAAGTTTGATCACAATCAGGGTGGGGCTTTCTGCAAATTGTTTCAATTGCATTTAATAAATGATATCGAAGCTCTACAGAAAACAGGAGGAGTGTTCATTTCTGTACCTTTCACTAAATTTAAAGACTCTACTGGAAGCATGGGAAAACTAGAAAATCACACCAAGTCAGAAAAACATGCAAGAGCCATTGCAGCAAATCATACACATAAATTTAAACAAAATGAAAACTTAAAAGCTTTAAATTGCAAAGCATCGTAATCATTCATTCGAAGTCTGTATTTCCTTAGTAAGGAAGAAATACCCCACACAACAAATATGAACCTCTAATTAGAAAGGTTGTACTGAAAAGGGACATTAACCTTGAACAGTGGTTAAAATTTCAGAGCAAAAGGTCCATATATCTTAGTATGTATACTGCATCAGAATTTTTGACTTGTTTGGGAGAGTCTTTAGACTTTCAAGATGAAACCCTTTTACATGACAAATATTTTTCATTAATGGCAGACAAATCTACAACTATATCCAACCAAAGTCAACTGTCTTTAGTAATTTGAAATGTAGCACTGTTTCCATCATTTGAGGTGAAGGAAAGATTTTTATGTCTCGTTGAGTGGAAAAGCACTTGAGCTGAATCAATATTTACAGCAATTGCTACTGAACTAAAGGAAAAAACTCTTATGACAGATCATCTTGTTCTTTCAACGGTGCTGCTAATTTTAGTGGTTCTATCTCAGGAGTCCGCGTTCGATTGTCAGAGAGGAATGGCTATAAGCTGTGATACGTTCACTGTAGAGCACATGTATTGTCAATTGCTGACACTAAATGTAGGAATAAACACCCCATTAAGGCACTTACAAACTTTTTCATGGTTCTTCCAAATGAGAAAATGTTTTGCATGAAATTCAGTGTGCTTTAACGCAACCTGTTTTAAAAATACCCAAAGCTGTTGACATCTGATGATTTAGTACCTATCACATAGTTCATCTTATTTTCCTAACCTACAAGTCCATTATAATGGCATGTGAACATATACAAAAGGATGGCACAGATTTAACAAGTTTAGCTGGAGGAATTTTGTTAGAAATGATGAATTCTAATTTCATTGTAGGTTTAATGATTTTAGACGAAATGTTAAATGCAGTCTCAAACTCCCGTAAAGTTTTGCAGACACAATCACTTAAAATTTAGCGAATCCCTCTACTTTTTCCTGGAACTCCGGAACATTTAAGACACATTGTCTGTGACTGCAATGGACATAGTGCAGAAAATGACTCTTAATGAAATTAAGAAACTGCAAGAGGATGCAACAGAAGTTAAAGGTGTGGTATTCCTAAATGTAGAGGAGCACATTCAAGCTACAGAAAGTGCAAGGAAATTTGTTGAAAGTATGATTGATGAAATTGAGCAACAGCTTGATGAGAAGGCAATAAAAGTGATAGAACTAAGAGCATACTTTGAAAGTTTTTAAAGAATTTCACGATTTTAGTGATAATGATTGTAAAGAACTGTGCTCAATTTTGGGGCTTACAAACATGAACACTGTTATTAGATGGTAAGTCTTCTCATGTGGCTTCTTTCATTCTGAGAGCCGACATCGGCTACGAAGCGCTACGGACACTCACTGAATGTTTACTGTCCATCCCAGTTTCGACTTGCAGTGTGAAAAGGATATTTAGTACAATGAACAGGGTGATGACTAAATTGAGGACTAGGATGTGTCAGGAAACTCGTCAAGCTTGTGTGAAGATTTCAATTTAAGGAGACGGGCCAACAGTAAATTTTATTCATGACATCATCTACAGAGATGCTGTAAAAAAGCCTCTAATAATTAGTTTGATGTAAATTTGAGTTTTTGCGTGCAATGAAGTTATTTTATTATTTAATGTAATTAACTTAGGCTTAGCCTAACAGCTTAGTACTTAATCTACATATTATTTAACTATATATTAGCTATTCATGAAAAATTGAAAATAATAGTGCTGCTATGTCTTTAGAACGCTGTTACTTAAATTTTAAGCCTCAAGCTTTGTCTTGTTTTATTAACTTATTTCTGTCTCACAAGAATGGAGGAACATATGATAACACAGAAACATTTGTTTCAGAAAATAACACTTTCTCAAATTATATACAAAGTCCATGCACTTCTGCATGGTCCAATTAACTGATATTAAAAATGGAAGATGTGTTGTATAACTTGATGAAATAGAAACTGAAGAAAATCCATGTCTAGTTCAACATACTAAAGTTTGTTAGCATAGAGATTCAGCAGCTTGAGTGAAGGTCACAAGTAATGATTGTCAATCACAAATTGTGTGGGGTAGGTCATTGTATCGTATTTTGTACTGCTTCAAACTGCTGGTATAGTAGTTACAGGTACTCCCTTTAGGGTATGCAGTAATGTAGTCCACCGTAACAATTGAATATTGAGAAATACTTAACACAGAGATGTATTTGCTTTTACTTCCAGTTACATGGATGTCGGCCAAGCAAGTGCTACGTGTGCGGAGGAGCAGTTGGTGCAACAGGCTCACCCCTGATGGCCTGTACTGGAACCACAAAAATGCGACTATATCAGAGACTGGCAAAAATAGACATTCTGGACATCGCCATAGAGCAAGCCGGAATGCTGTGCCTAGTGTGCTGAGCCAGTATTAATAAAATGCATGAGCACGAAACCCGGCTGAAGCAAAAAAAAATAAATAAAAATAAAAAAATAAAAAATATATATAATCCTCCTCCTGTTTCCCTGGGACCCTGATTATGGAAATCATTGCGAAAACTCCAAAAATAAGTCACATTAAATGATTAAACTTGCCACAGAAAGTTAAGCATGTAACCGAAGGTATGTCTATTTCATTAAACAACAGCTGTCCAACATGGATATTAATGTAATGAACTGGCTCTGACTGCTTACCTAAACACAATGGAAAATTGTGTGTGGAAGTAGCACAAACAATGTCAGAGAAATGGCTATGAAAAACCATTTCTAGCTCATGTTCTTTGGGACTGATTTTTTGACTCCTCTGAGGAAGTTGCCTCTTCAGGCAGACGGGTCCAATGCCTCTCAGATTTGGGGCCAGGGTGCATGACTGAAGTTAGAAATAATGGGGCATTCTGGATAAAAATTAAGGCACTGAAAATATTTTACTTTCTTTCTTTGGTCTGCTGCACAGTGTTGTGTCAGTGACAGCCAGCACACAATATCAAAGATGAGAAGAAAATTTGAGCTAGTTCTAATTGACATTACCCTTGTAACTGAAATTTATTTTTATTTAATATTCTGAGTATTAGGTTGTCTTTACTTGCTCTGTCTCTAAACAGATAATAAACTGAATAAATCAAGAGCGCCCCTTTTTAAGACTATTTCTTGTTACTTCAAGTTCATCTTTGTTCCCTCTATTGTAACCCATCAGGCTGCCAAAAAAATGTGCAAAACATATCTTCTGGTTATAGAAAGAAACTTCCACATGGGAAAAATATATTAAAAACAAAGATTCCAAGTCTTACCAAGTGGGAAAGCGCTGGTAGATAGGCACAATAAATAAAACACACAAACACACACACAGAATTTCTAGCTTTCGCAACTGACGGTTGCTTCTTCAGGAAAGAGGGAAGGAGAGGGGAAGACGAAAGGATGTGGATTTTAAGGGAGAGGGTAAGGAGTCATTCTAATCCCGGGAGCGGAAAGACTTACCTTAGGGGCAAAAAAGGACAGGTGTACACTCGCACACACACACATATCCATCCGAACATACACAGACGCAAGCAGACATTTGTAAAGGCAAAGGGTTTGGGCAGAGATGTCAGTTGAGGAGGAAGTACAGAGGCAAAGAAGTTGTTGAAAGGCAGGTGAGGTATGAGCGGCGGCATCTTCAAGTTAGCGGAGGTTGAGGCCTGGCGGATATCGAGAAGGGAGGATATACTGAAGGGCAAGTTCCCATCTCCAGAGTTCGGATAGGTTGGTGTTGGTGGGAAGTATCCAGATAACCCGGACGGTGTAACACTATGCCAAGATGTGCTGGTTGTGATCCAAGGCATGTTTAGCCACAGGGTGATCCTCATTACCAATAAACACTGTCTGCCTGTGCCCATTCATGCGAATGGACAGTTTGTTGCTGGTCATTCCCACATAGAAAGCATCACATTGTAGGCAGGTCAGTTGGTAAATCACGTGGGTGCTTTCACATGTGGCTCCTTTCACATGTGGCTCTTCCTTTGATCATGTACACCTTCTGGGTCACAGGACTGGAGTAGGTGGTGGTGGGAGGGTGCATAGGCCAGGAGGTACTGTTGCTTGTTGGTGGGTTTGATGTGGACGGATGTGTGAAGCTGGCCATTGGAGAGATGGAGGTCAACGTCAAGGAAAGTGGCATGGGATTTGGAGTAGGACCAGGTGCATCTGATGGAACCAAAGGAGTTGTGGTTGGAGAGGAAATTCAGGAGTTGTTCTTCACTGTGAGTCCAGATCATGAAGATGTCGTCAATAAATCTTTACCAAATTTTGGGTTGGCAGGCTTGGGTAACCAAGAAGGCTTCCTCTAAGCGACCCATAAATAGGTTGGCATACGAGGGGGCCATCCTGGTACCCATGGCTGTTCCCTTTAATTGTTGGTATGTCTGGCCTTTGAAAGTGAAGAAAGCCTCACACTTAAAGTTCCCATCCCTGGCTGCAATCCTTCTTTCCATCAGTCCTTATACCAGTTCCAACTGCACAATCCATAGCCCTCACTTGCTTAATCCTTCACCTATACATCGACTCGGCCAATAAACACACCTGTCAACTCCTATCCCAAATAAAAGTCCTCGATCTTTCCTCTCCCACATCCACACCGGCTGCTCATAGCATCCTCCTACAGGCCAACCGCAAATTAGCACAGCATGCCACCCTCCACCTCAAAAAACTATCCAATCTCCTGGTTTCCACCTCCGGAAAGGCAACTCACTCACCCTCCACAACCTTTCCAACAAACCTCAACCTCCTCTCATTGCACACAGACCCAGTCTCTCCCATCTATTCAATCTCCCACTTCCAGCTCCACTCCCCCCAATGCCTCAAAATTCTAGTCAACACAATCTGGAACCACAACACCCCAGTCCAGTAGTTAACCTTTCATCCAAACCTCTCTCCCAATCTGAAACCTATGTCCTATTCAAAGGCCTCACCTTCAGCCCCACTCCCAGGTTCAACCAAACTACCCTTAACAAAGATTTACTGTCCTACACTCGTAGTCTCTGCTGGAAATATCACTTTGCCACCAAGGAAAATAATCCTGATCCCACTCCTAATGATCCAACTCCCCAAGACACTATCCAAATTGAACTCTGCCTGGAACAGTTCCGTCCTCCATCATAGCGGGACCCACCTCCTCTTCCTCAAAATCACCCTCTCCAAACCTTCCAGGAATTTCTCACTTCCAGCCTTGCCGCTCAATCTTTCTAGAAAAACCTTAATCCTACTCCCAACATCACCAAAGCCGAAGCCCAGGCTATCCATGATCTGACCAATCCATCATCATTCTTCCGGTTGACAAGGGTTCCACGACTGTGGTACTTGATCGTTGGGAGTATGTGGCTGAGGGACTGCGTCAGCTTTCAGACAACTCTACATACAAAGTTTGCCAAGGTAATCCCATTCCTGATGTCCAGGCGGAGCTTCAAGGAATCCTCAGAACCTTAGGCCCCCTACAAAACCTTTCACCTGACTCCATCAAACTCCTGACCCCACTGACACCTCGCACTCCTACCTTCTACCTACTTCCTAAAATTCACAAACCCAAACATCCAGGCCGCCCCATTGTAGCTGGATACCAAGCTCCCACACAACGTATCTCTGCCTACGTAGATCAACACCTTCAACAAATTACATGCAGTCTCCCATCCTTCATCAAAGACACCAACCACTTTTTCAAACGCCTGGAATCCTTACCCAGTCTGTTACCCCTGGAAACCATTCTTGTAACCATTGATGCCACTTCCCTATACACAAATATCCCGCACGTCCAGGGCCTCGCTGCAATGGAGCACTTCCTCTCACACCTTAGCCAGCTTCATCCTGACCCACAACTTCTTCACTTTTGAAGGCCAGACATACCAACAATTAAAGGGAACAGCCATGGTTACCAGGATGGCCCCCTCATATGCCAACCTATTTATGGGTCGCTTAGAGGAAGCCTTCTTGTTACCCAAACCTGACAACCCAAAGTTTGTACAGATTTATTGACGACATCTTCATGATCTGGACTCACAGTGAAGAACAACTCCTGAATTTCCTCTCCAACCTCAACTCCTTTGGTTCCATCAGATTCAACTGGTCCTACTCCAAATCCCATGCCACTTTCCTTGACGTTGACCACCATCTCTCCAATGGCGAGCTTCACACATCCGTCCACATAAAACCCACCAAAAGCAACAGTATCTCCACCCTTCCCTACAGCCTAGGCCTTCGTGGCAAACGAATCTGCTCCAGTCCTGAATCCCTGAACCATTACACCAACAACCTGAAAACAGCTTTCGCATCCCGCAACTACCCTTCTGACCTGGTACAGAAGCAAATAACCAGAGCCACTTCCTCATCCCCTCAAACCCGGAACCTCTCACACAAGAACCCTAAAAGTGCCACACTTGTGACAGGATACTTCCTGGGACTGGATCAGACTCTAAATGTGGCTCTCCAGCAGGGACACGACTTCCTAAAATCCTGCCCCGAAATGAGATCCATCCTTCATGAAATCCTCCCCACTCCACCAAGAGTATCTTTCCGCCATCCACCTAACCTTCGTAACCTCTTGATTCATCCCTATGAAATCCCCAAACCACCTTCCCTACCCTCTGGCTCCTACCCTTGTAACCACCCCTGGTGTAAAACCTGTCCTATGCACCCTCCCACCACCACCTACTCCAGTCCTGTAACCCGGAAGGTGTACACGATCAAAGGAAGAGCCACGTGTGAAAGCACCCACGTGATTTACCAACTGACCTGCCTACACTGTGACGCTTTCTATGAGGGAATGACCAGCATGAATGGACACAGGCAGACAGTGTTCGTTGGTAATGAGGATTGCCCTGTGGCTAAACATGCCTTGGTGCACGACCAGCACATCTTGGCACAGTGTTACACCATCCAGGTTATCTGGACACTTCCCACCAACACTAACCTATCCGAACTCCGGAGATGAGAACTCGCCCTTCAGTATATCCTCTCTTCTCGATATCCGCCAGGCCTCAACCTCCGCTGATTTCAAGATGCCGCCGCTCATACCTCATACCGTCGGTTGCGAAAACTAGAAATTCTGTGTTTGTGTTTGTGTGTTTTATTTATTGTGCATATATATATATATATATATATATATATATATATATATATATATATATATATATATATATATATATATATATATCAGTAGGATGACTTTTTTATATATTGAAATTGGTCTGTGGTGCATTTATTTGCTAGAGTGCATGTGTTTTCTCATGGTGGAAATAGAATAAGAAACAATGACATGTCACTTGTGTTGGACAAAACATGTGTCTGAAGGCTGAACTGCAGCAGTTACCTTTTTCCAGAGATCATTCTTCCTATAATGGAGGAAAAATGTAACTGTGGACACTGCATCATGTAATTTCCCGCTTGCATCCTCGAAAGTCACAAATAACAGGTTTGATGGAGACCATCTGATCAACAATTGATTATTTGGCCCAATCAGGGCTACTTACAAATAGCAAGACCATGCACTCAATTTACTTACAAAGTCACAATCTGCCTTACATCATTTCACCCTTCAATAATAGCTATGGACTCTAGTTATTTTTACCTTCAGTCTGAAGGTAGGTTTGGTGCAGTTCTCCATTCCAGTCTACCTTGTGCAAGCATCCTCATCTCCCGTCTGTTATTAAATTCATTATCATATGTTTAAAGCTGGTAGGAGATACGAAGTAATGATCATAACACAGCACACACATGGAATGACTTCAGTGCCGTCACCTGCACCAACTTCTGTGCAAATGACTGGTCAGAGAACTCTGTACTCCCTTCACACACTGAATAGAAGTACTTGCTTCTCATGATGTATTGCATTGTTGGAAGTCATCACTCTCAGTACATCCCATGGTCACTGCTCTACAACATTCGTAACATTATTGTGTGTGTGTGTGTGTGTGTGTGTGTGTGTGTGTGTGTGTGTGTGTGTGTGTGTACTATATTCTTTCCCTTACATTAGCATAAAGACGAATTTTCTAGTCATCTGTAATGATAGATAGAAATGATACAGGACAGAAATGATCAGTAGTGTTCAGATACTAATTGGTGCAAGTGAGTGGGTAATGCACATATGGCCAAAAACAGATTTTTATGGTTTGGCATGTGGTACCCAAATGCTTTATTATTGAACCTTCTCTGTTGTATTTAAATGCTGCACAATGATGAATGATCATACTTCATCACATTGTCAGGTTCCTGAGTGCAGTGATTTGGATCATCGTGAATTAATGCATTTAGATGGTCATAAAATGCTGAAGGTCTTTCTGAAAATGGAGGGTCATTAATGTCAAAACAATCATCCTTTAGATCAGAAACATTTTCTTGCCATGCTCTGTACCATGGCATTATCCCCATTAATGGTGAGAATGTTGCCATTGAAAACACTTATTCATAAACACCACTATTCTCATTTTGTCCATTTAGCAATTTGAAATTTAAATCAACCAGTGCTTCACGTCAATGTAATATTCATGGATTGACACTCTACCTAAAGGTGTGTGTCCACATTAAGTGAGAACAAGGTAATGTACTTCATAAAAATGTTGAAAAAGCACACTGTAACCTTCGGGATACCATGAAAGAGGAAGCCACCTGGTAGAATTTTGCACAGAGCAACACTTAATCATAGCTGACACTGGGTTTAAGAATCATGAGAGAAGGTTGTATACATGGAAGAACCCTGGAGATACTAAAAGGTATCAGATTATACAATGGTAAGACAAATTTAGGAACCAAGTTTTAAATTGTAAGACATTTCCAGGGGCAGACATGGGCTGACCACAATCTATTGGTTCTGACCTGTAAGTTAAAACTGAAGAAACTGCAAAAAAGGTGGGAATTTAAGGAGATGTGACCTGGATAAACTGAAAGAACCAGAGGTTGTACAGAGTTTCAATGAGAGCATAAGGGAACAATTGACAGGAATGGGAGAAAGAAATAGAGTAGAAGAAGATTGGGTAGATTTGAGAGATGAAGTATTCAAAGCAGCAGGGGATCAAGTAGGTAAAAAGATGAAGGCTAGTAGAAATCCTTGGATAACAGAAGAAATATTGAATTTAATTGATGAAAGGAGAATATTTAAAAATGAAGTAAATGAAGCGGGCAAAAAGGAATACAACTGAGATCGACAGGAAGTGCTAAATGGATAAGCAGGGATGGCTAGAGGACAAATGTAAGGATGTAGAGGCTTATATCACTAGGGGTAAGATAGATACTGCCTACAGGAGAATTAAAGAGTCCTTTGGAGAAAAGAGAACCACTTGTATGAATATCAAGGCCTCAGATGGAGACCCAGTTCTAAGCAAAGAAGGGAAAGCAGAAACGTGGAAGGAGTATATAGAGGGTCTATATGGGGGTGATGTTCTCTAGGACAATATTATGGAAATGGAAGAGGAGGAAGATGAAATGGGAGATAAAATACTGCGTGAAGAGTTTGACAGGTCGAGTCGAAACAAGGCCTTTCGGAGTAAACAACATTCCATTGAAACTACTGACTGCCTTGGGAGAGCCAGTCCTGACAACTCTACCATCTGGTGAGCAAGATGTATGAAACAGGCAAAATACCCTCAGACTTCAAGAAGAATATAATAATTCCAATCCTAAAGAAAGCTGGTGTTGATAGAGGTGAAAATTAACAAACAATCAGTTTAATTAGCCACAGCTGCAAAATACTAACACGAATTCTTTACAGATGAATAGAAAAACTAGTAGAAGCCGACCTCAGGGAAGATCAGTTTGGATTCCATAGAAATACTGGAGCACATGAGGCAATACTGACCTTACGACTTATCTTAGAAGAAAGATTAAGGAAGGGCAAACCTACGTTTCTAGCATTTGTATACGTAGAGAAAGTTTTTGACAATGTTGACGGGAATACTATTTCAAATTCTAAAGGTGGTAGGGGTAAAATACAGGGAGCGAAAGGGTATTTGCAATTTGCATAGAAACCATATGGCAGTTATAAAAGTCGAGGGGCATGAAAGGGAAGCAGTGGTTGGGAAGGGAGTGAGACAGGGTTATGGCCTCTCCCCAATGTTATTCAATTTGTATATTGAGCAAGCAGTATAGGAAACAAAAGAAAAATTCGGAGTAGGTATTAAAATCCAAGGAGAAGAAATAAAAATGTTGAGGCTCGCCGATGACATTGTAATTCTGTCAGAGACAGCAAAGGACTTGGACGAGCAGTTGAATGGAATGGACAGTGTCTTGAAAGGAGGATATAAGATGAACACCAACAAAAGCAAAACAAGGATAATGGAATGTAGTTGAATTAAGTGTGGTGATCCTGAGCGAATTAGATTAGGAAATGAGACACAAAGTAGTAAAGGAGTTTTGCTATTTGGGGAGCAAAATAACTGATTGTCGAAGTAGAGAGGATATAAAATGTAGACTGACAATGGCAAGGAAAGTGTTTCTGAAGAAGAGAAATTTGTTAACATCGAGTATAGATTTAAATGTCAGGAAGACGTTTCTGAAAGTATTTGTATGGAGTGTAGCCATGTATGGAAGTGAATCATGCACGGTAACTAGTTTGGACAAGAAGAGAATAGTAGCTTTCGAAATGTGGTGTTACAGAAGAATGCTGAAGATTAGATGGGTAGATCACATAACTAATGAGGAGGTATTGAATAGAATTGGGGAAAAGAGGAGTTTATGGCACAACTTGACCAGAAGAAGTGATCAGTTGGTAGGACATGTTCTGAGGCATCAAGGGATCACCAATTTAGTATTAGAGAGCAACGTGGAAGGTAAAAATCCTAGAGGGAGACCAAGATATGAATACACTAAGCAGATTCAGAATGATGTAGGTTGCAAGTAGGTACTGGGAGATGAAGAAGTTTGCACATGATAGAGTAGCATGGAGAGCTGCATCAAACCAGTCTCAGGACTGAAGACCACAACAACAACAACATCCTTTGGACCCTAGGCATAAGAAGACAAGACAGTTAACAGAATTTGCCGTGAAAATGGCAATGAAAGGATATTGAAATACATGGCCTGGTTCATTCTGATTGTAACTGGAATGAGTATGCCCACATCAAGATGCGAAAATCAGCTCCACCCTGAACTTCACTCTACACTCTGCACACTGTGGGTTGAACACTTCATTTGGCCACTAGTGCAATGTATGACTCAGTACTTTGAAAGGAGGCTGAATTGTGACTTAGTTCATTAGAGGCTGTAGCACAATGTTCAAGTTTCAGCTTCACTGTTTGGCCTACTGATAACGTGCAGAAATATGTGTCACTGCGACTACAAGCTTTTTGCAAAGTTTCAGACTCCTATCTTACATTTATGCAGTTCACAAGGAAACAGGTTAAGACAGATTAGCATTCACTGATTGCAGTAGTATTTGTGGAGTATGGAACACTGTCATAAGAAAAGTGAGACACCTATGTCTGGTACCTTTCAGGTAGAATATTTTTATGATACCTCTTCCTCTATTGTCTTAAATGGCTGGCAGTTTAACACCCTTTATTTTATACACGTTACATAGCCAATGTAGACACAAATCAGGTAATTTCTTCGTGGTGTAGTCACATCCATCTCCAAACACGAAACCTCCACCATGCCATTCTCTTGCACCTCCCATGAACTGTTTCCTCTGCGGTGATTCCATATGTACAAGACTTTAATGAGATCTGGGGATAGGAGCCCAACTGGTAACAGTTCTAGATTATGTCCGAAGTGTTCTTTTAAGGGTGTGACTTGTTCCTTGTATGAGCTTAGCTGTAAGTAAGCATTTTTTTCTAACAGCAAATCTTACTTGTAGATCATCGGAGCACCAAGTGATTCCAGGTGACGAAAGCTGCACATGTTCTATCCTCTCAAGAAGATTTGTTGGAGATACTAATCTGGCACCAGTATGTTTTAGAATTGTGGAATATGTTTTTGCACATGTGATATGACCTCCTTGGGGACATGTGATCTCAGTAGGTATCAACACAGTGAAAATTGGGAAACAATGAAATACCAAAGAAATTGTAAAGTTCATCTTATTATGTACATGAGAGATCTATAAGGTACAAGACACTAGCATCCAGGTTGATATATGTGCCTTGCCTTCAAGAAGGCTTTTGGTACACTTCCACACAATGAGAAACTGAACAAAATATGAGCTTACAAGATTATTAGTTCAGCTTTGTTGTCAGTTGATATTTCTTAGCATGTATGAGTCAACAAAATGTTCTTGATAAGTACTACTTGTGATCTGTATGACATTACATTTCACTGCATCCCAAGAAAGTATGGCAGAGCCATTGTTCACAATACAAGCATCTCTGTACCCATTATGGAAGTATGTACTATTGTTGCTTAGCCAGCTGAACAGCCTCCAGTTTAAATCAGTCATGAAACAGCACTAATTCTTACAGTGCTTGTGTAGTACTTCAACATCTATGTTGAGGGCACACCCTCTTACATGAATACATACATCTGATGGGGGAGAATCTGTAGCCAATAATATGTGTACTATAAACATTTAAGAAAAACAGATGAAAATGCAGCGACATTAATAACTCAACAGACAGTATGTTTAAGTCACTATGCAGCCAGAATACTGTAACTCTAATTTTGCATTCTTATATGATAACGTATTTGGATACTATGATCACTACAATAACGGTTCCAGTAATTGGTATTCAGTTGTATCTTCCATGTCCCTGTATGTGACTGTGTAAAATTTGGTCAGTAGGTAACTAGCCCAGAGCCGTTACCAGTTGCAGATTGCTTATATCACAACTTCTAAGGACAATGAAAATTAATAATCATTTCTCCAAATTGACAAATTCAGAAATTTATAATGCCATAATTTACTCTTTGAGATGTGTAATATAGCAGCAGTTCTGGTGAATAAGACAAATAGTACAGTTAGGAACTGGAGAAAGTTAGTGTTTCTTGTCTTAGCATGGATTGCATGCATGTACCTTGACTTTATATATCCAGTGTTGTTGAATGAGAGCACTTACCAACTTCCAACAAACTTTATGCTTAACATCAAACCTTTCCTGAACATTTTCTTGGCTACATGGACCAAGTAAATTACTAACGCATGGACTAATTTACAGAGCAATTAGTCTGCAGCTTTTTTAAGCATGGGTGATCAATTCTTTAGACAATACAGATTTAGCAGTACATTTGTAAACCTGTATAAGGCATAGAATTTTCATATACAGCACAGAAACATGGTAATATCATTGCAGTAGTATGTTTGCATTCAAAATATCTATGCAAGCACACTTTGTAGTAACTTCCAACAAACTTTTTGTTCCTCATGAGTGTCACTTGCAAACCAATATGTACATAATACTTTCCTTCATTCATAAACGTTACTTACTTGATACTAATACGAAAAACGGCAAATGTTTTGTTCACATTCATAAGCAATGAAGTCATTAGTTTAGTTCATATGGGGAACTGTGTTATACATTTTACAGACTTGAGGTTTCATTGCAGAAATGTTAACAGACTGTTCTATGAGCATCACAGATTAACAACATATTTCTATAAGTGCATAGTAATATTCATTAAGGAAGACTGAATGAAAGATGGTGACATGCAAGCACATTTTTGCAATTACAACTTCCTCCCTAAGCTTGGTTAATTACATCAGCATCTATGTCAGCTTTTCAACAAACAACAGACTTGCATTGAACACAATTGACAACATAAGTAATGAAAACAGGGTATTTCACAATTCCTATCACATGCTTGTAGAGCAAGTTTAGTAGAAGAGGTTTTGGTAAGGAGGCAATGTCGACAAATATACGAAGTCTCCTGTACAACCTGTGAAAGCCTGGAATAGGAATTGTGGAACAAATTGCACACTGCGGAGAACAGTGAGAGCGAATGACAGATCATGTCTTTTGCTTGCGGTGGTGAGGGGAGATTCCTTCACATTACCTTCACATTACCTTCACTGCGTCCGAACATAGAACAGTAAGACATCCTTAATGACCAGGTGCAACTGCCTAATTGTCTTTTTTGACATTTTCAGGAGAGTTCTCAGTATACTTGAATTTAACTTTTGTATTAACACAAAATGTCAACTGCTCTTCAGTTCTTCTACAACTAGGCAGTCTTATAGCTTTAACTGCAGTGCCACAACCAAAAAGTGCATTACAGCAGGTATGTTTCAAATTCTGGGACATAGTTTTTAATTACTTAAATAGAGTGCAAAACTTGACTTTACAATTTTCATATAATAGGCTGAGTTTTCATGATGTAAGGAGATATTATGTAACTACATTTATATTGTTATGTTTCACAAATTATTATTAAAGAAACTTATTATTCCACTCTATCATCTGTTGAGCCAATCACTTAAATCACAAATATGACAATGGAAAACATAGCACCCTATATAAAAATTGGGCAGCACAGGTTGCATGGAACTCATATTGGTGTGAAATATCCATGCAAAGCTAGCTGCGGAGTAATAAATCATTTAACAGCTTGGTGTGGTTTTTTTACTGCAAAATACATCTCTCTTTCACATATCTATCAGCACTGAACAAGAGATGAGCAACAAACTGGTACAGAATTTTTTACTATATAAATAAATGAAATATAGTGACATTGTGATTTGTTTCAGCACATTTAATTTGATGATCTAAGTAATTTGTCACATCTGTGGTTTCTGTTACTGCATATTATTGATGCCAATTAACTTCATTTACCTGGTACATTCATTTAAATGTGCTTATTACATACAACAGAAGTTATGTTACTTGATACATACATTGCATCCATACCTTCTGTGCTGCACTATTAATGCAGAACAGAGGCAGGTAATTCTCAAGTAACAAATATTAATGTACACAATATTCTATGGTTAAATTTAATTTATGAGAAAAACAGCAAAGCTGCAGGAAAGGAACATACATAAATAGCTTGTTAGGAATATCTCAAGCAAAACTAAACCCCGACTCATTTTTTTCCAGTGACGCTGCCTGTGCTAGTAAAATGTTTTTGTCCTGCTCCTGGTCACAACTGATTTCATAGCACATACGTCACACCAGTGGTAACTGTGGCTGATATTACACTGAAGACAGGTTAACAGCTGCGAGTAGGATGCAATTTACTCCTCACAATAATAACAGGTTACTTTGTACCCTTTTACCTCGTATCACGAATTCTGGCTGGTCTTCGTTGATGCAGTTCAGTGCGAAGTCCACACAGATCTTTGAGAACAGGTGGTAGTTTCTTGTGCCATGCAACACATTGCACTCTTCTGGTTATCCTATCTCCCTCAAGAAATATTCTGATATAAATCCAAAGTCAGGCCAACTTAGGAACATCAACCAATAGTGCTACCACTATTCTTTGAACGTTTTCTAGAACACTCACAGTTCCACTACATCTCACTGATTGGCCAGTGAAACATCAGGATGGGCCTTCCACTAAGACTGGCATCTTGCTCTGTATTTATTATAAGCTGTCCGTTTCCACACCAGACGAAGTTAGTGGTCCACTGGTATTTAGGACTGCATTCAGCTGAATATTCTTTGAGATATGACGATGTATTACAAGCAACTGATACACTTCCACATCAGAGAATCTGCAGCATACAGACACAGGCAGTCATTGTTTACTGTTCGTTCCTTGGTTTTTTGGATCTTATGGTAAACATTTCAGCAAATGTTAAGGAAATGCACGACAGGAGGAAACATGCTGGCTGGTGAGCAGGTAGAGCTACTTTGTCACAATTTTAACATTTTTGTGGAACAATGTTGGTGTACAGGTAGTTCACGTCCCTCTCCCAAATGGAAGATTGCAGGTGAAGGTGCTGCAAGTCTCTTGTCAAGCTGACTGAACATCATGTCTTCCTGTTAAAGGTCCAGAAGCATCTTCAGTAACAGTCATCTTTCCCCTAGTGTGGTCACCAAAATACAAATAACAATTAGTGCAGATGTCCATGAAATATGGGATGACTGTCAGCTCTGGAATCTTGTATCATCTTAGAGGCTGTGTAATGAAGTGTGTTTTGGGATGAATTACAATTTCACTTCAGTCTTCTCTTCACATTAGGCACCAGTAACATTACTTTCATTGTGTCCCTCAGGAATATCCAACCGCTGCATATCACCACATGTATTTTCGATCACCAGCCTCTTCTTGTGCTTTGTCACTTGCCTCAGTGCAGTGGTGAAGTGCTGTGCTTCTTGTAGTAACACGGTTCACGTTTACGTTGCACTTTAGTGTAGACTGGGAACTGTCTCATAGGCATGCCCAATGTGAACTGACTGGGCACTGCCTGTGCTGCCTGAGTTGTTGTTGTTCTGCTGGCAGGGGTCGCAGCCGAATTCTCGCGTGCCCTCTGGTGGATGGGACTATTTGTGGCAACTACCATCCGTGACACACCGTGCCGATGTGCGCCTCCCGCGATCTTTCCATTTTATGTGGTCACCTACTTTATTTTCCATTCAGAGCAATGTCCCCATCTGCAGATCACATTGTTCCCAAATCAGTGTCATTGTGGGTGAATGATGGTATGAACATTCCTGTTAACACACCCATTATTGTCTATTCTGTTCTCACCAGCTCTTTGCTCTTTGCCAGTCTTCATACCCAGGGCTTATTCTGAAGCTTGTGAGCACTAAGATTATTCAAAGGACGTATTACCAGCCGTCACATAACCCACAGTTAGGAGGACCATGTTTTTCTTACAGGTTTACACCGCTAGGAGGACTGGATTCACTGCGTCTATGGAGGACCTCCTCCCCATGGAATGTAAGATTAGAGAAAGAAAATGAATGCCACCCTCAAGCCTTGCAACCTAATACCGTCGTGGTTGAAAAATCAAGAGTTGGCCAAGAGAGGCCGACAGAAGAGAGAGAGAGAGAGAGAGAGAGAGAGAGAGAGAGAAACAGTTGTCTGCAAGTAAGCAGAAGCATTGTCAGAGCAGACGGACGAGTGATTATCTTTTGAAAGATTGTCTAAGGTTATTTGACACACAGAAGAAAGATTCTTGCATTAAGGGTTGGACTCCACCTATTACTTAGATTTTTCTTACATGGATTGTTGAGTAACATCTTTTTCCACCAGTGCATAAAAAAATAGAGATTAACATCTAGAGTAACAGTGCTGCTATCCAATAGCATTAATTTTTACAACATGCAGACACTTTACAGAGATTTGTTACATGTTTCATCCAATTAACATTGAAAGGTTTGTGTTTCCCTGCTACAAGCAGGTTACTCCTTAGCTAAAAATAGAAACTACTTCACACGAAAGATTTTCCTTATTTTAATAATAGTTGAAATAGCTACACCACATGTCATATGTGGTAATACAAAAGATAATATTCATCATAACCAAATTGAAATCATTCAATTGAAATGTTACAATCTTTCTAAATTACATATTCCATGTGTATCTATAGAAAAGCATCATTTAGCAATAACACGTTGCAAGTTTAGCACAAAGCTAGGGGACTTTACAGCTAATGAGTCACCATCAATTGAAATATTTTGTAACAAAACTATTTGTTGTGATTGTAGCTCATGTATGTTTGGATAATGACTGATTTCAACCAAGACAAAATTTATAGATTTTTATATACGTAGGTTATAGAACACAGTAAACAACATTTCTAGGAGTTCCTCTCACCTTTTCCTAATACTTACAGAGGCAGTGAAGGCTTCCCTAAATAAAGTTTAAATAATGGCATTTAGAAGCTCTAACACAGTCTGCACTATCTTAGATAAAAAAAATTTTAACTACAGTTTACCAACTTTGTGTCCTCACATGTAACATATGTTACTCAGTCTTCAAATATTCCACATAAGGAACTTTTTTAGCCAGTACCTTTATCATATTACTGGCCAGTTTGGACTACCACACTGCTCTCAAGTGCCTATGGAAAGACATACCACCACAGACCAATATGCGATTTCTACTGTTGAGTGAATTCAAAAATGTATTAATGACAATCCATATTTCAATTTGCGTCATTGCTTATAGGTTAAATCCATATGAACAGTTTACACTATGTGCCACATGATGTGGCACACAAATTATCAGTGTACGTATGAAGCCATGTATGCATAATAGTACACTTCTTATGAAATACCTACTGAAGGGCATGAAGTAGCCGAAGATCTGTGGGAAACTGAACTTACGAAGATTCTGTCCTTTCACTTCAGAACAACATTGTATCATGTGCAAATCACAACAAATCTACTAGTAACATCAACATACAGAGCCAAGTTCTAGTTAGCTGTTTTAAGGTCTGCCAAAGATACGAAGACAACATACAGGTCTATCGATAATATATGCACCAGTGGCTGACAGTATAATATACATCCTAAATGCAAACAAAGTATCTAGCTGGGTAAGAGTTTCTAGTAACTGAGGAATATAATTTTAATAATTTTCTTATTATGAAACATGCAACCTAAATACTGGATGTTACATTAGGGGTAGAATACATTTTCTACATCAGTGCTTTACAATTTCCTGTAGTTCGTAAATCTCCAAATACTGTAATGTCTATGTTGGAAGTACGAAATATGACATTGTGTCATTTAATTGAACTTCACGAAGCTCCAATTGTTGCTAATATTTGCACCAGACATTTTACAATGCTTACAAGAATTGACAGTAATGTAGGAGCTTTAGTAATTGCAATATGAAATACTTATGCTTCATTTCAAAGGGACCAAATTTAAACAACTAATAGTTACAAATGTGAATAATGATACATTTTTGGAACACAAAATATTTTGAAGGGTGCTTCTGGATAACAGACTCCAAGCACAGAAATTCTGATTTCAGTAACTACTTTGACAAATGCAAATTTATACTACTAATTCTAGTTATCAGAATGTAAACGTACATGAAATCTATTGTATTTTACCCAAACTTTTGAATACATATCATACAACTGTAACCGAGTGTGAACAAGTCATATCAAAACAGTGAAGATGTCAACAGAAATGTTTAAATGAGGAAACTATGGCTTCTTGAGCTAATAATTCTTTCCTCAGACAGGTGAGAGTAGTGAGAGGTTACTCTATTACAACTGATTTCAGTCATTTATCATCCTCACAGTACCAGTATTGTGTAAAAAACAAAACTGAAGAAAACTGAATAAAAAAGGTGCACTTAATCTTGACATATATATGCCATAACGAAAAATGCAGTGTACCAACCCTAACTTGTGTAAACACACAAAACTGCAATGTCATAAGCAGCTCACTCGCTATAGCTAGTGAAGTCCAATATAATTACATCATGTCAAGGAACAGAAATGTATTACTATGTCTTATTTATGAAGTCTAATATTATGAAGAGGTGGCAATCTGTGGGTCAATAAATCTTAAACAAGTGGCCACCCCTAAGCTTATACATAATCACATTAAACTGCCAGACAACACATACAATTAAGTGGTTTGTAATGTAAGCATACATCAACCTTTTTATTAGTCTGCTTAGGACAAGAGGTGGGTTGTCAACAGTAACAGGCACTCAGTATTTCAGATCACATTAATAGTGTGTGTATTATTTCTATATGCACAGTTGTTCGCTTCAAAGGAAACAATTTGCAAATGAATTACAGTAGTGTGCACAAATATATATTTTCAGGAAAATGTATCATAAAAAGCTTACAACTTTGTGATGTAAGCTCTCCTAGAGAGAGATTAAAAAGCACAGGAGTAACAATACATTCTTGTATAGCTGCCCATAAAGATCAGAACATATTTTTCTACTAAGTATGTATGTCTACAAACTACCATGTTGTGTACTTAGTATAACCTATTTAATAGCATGACAGGAACGAGAGTCATATCACATAACGATTATTTCTATGTTCTTAAAGCTTCAACAGTATGCAATGAAAACCTTGGATAGTGAAAGGGCTTAAGGACACAAAGCAGGAATGTAAACAATTCGTAGCTTTAAGTCTGAATTTCAAAAGCTTGCAACAGAATTCAATGGAAAGTGAAGTGTGGTAAACTCACATTGGTATTATAGTTTTCATAAACCTGGATTTATTGTAGCTCAGGCAAACCTGAAAACGTTGTGGAAGGCCACAAACAAGCTAAGGGAAAACGTTTGCTATTGAGTTTTCTAATTGCTTTTATTGCTTCTAATAACTGAGCTTCAAATTATGTGGAGTTGTTTTACACACTGCAGTTTCTTTGAAAGTCTGTTACTTTGCAAATGGTGTTTTAATGTCTGCTATTAAGAATTTTGAGAAGGTTTGAATTTATAATCAATTTTTGTTGGAAGCAGCTAAGTGCTCTCGTTATGAAACACTGGATGAATGTAGTGTGTGTTTTTTGTGCATCTTTATATGTACTGGCTAAAGACATGCACACCATTTCTGAATACTTTTCTTCTTGTGTTTAACCGCTGATTCAAGATCATGCCTCTTACTGACTACATTTTGACAACAGTTTCATTTTTAGTATTTTTGTAATTACTGACTGCATTTTAAAAAGGACTATTTCTGTTGACCCAGGACACTGTCAGGTGAGCAATATGAAACTGGTACTGCAGGCCATGAAGTTGTTCTCTTAGTAATAGCAATGGAATAGGGTTTGGGGGGAAAAAGGCCTTCTGTCCTGTGTCTGTCCTCTGATTTATGATAATTATCTGCCAGCTATTGTGAATGGTGTTTAGTACAAATTCATCATGTTTGCAGATGGAAGCAGTATTCTAATGGAATATCTATTATGAGGACAAGTGGCACATCTGTGAATTATTGCCAACTTGAGCTGTACTGCCGGCATCATGGGAATCAAAGGAGAGCAATGTGGAATCAAGTGATGGAGGCCAGTTCAGTAGGACAATGTCTGCAGTGTATGAGCAGTGATGGCTTGTTTTGAGTGAATTGCGCGAGCTTCATTTTGCTGATATACCAGTGCTTACCCAGAATGATGTTCTTACTTGCATGGTAAGACTTCTTACAATTGGAATTGAGGGCAAGATTGCTTGAGATTATTAAACTTCCTTATGGAGTAATATGGTGTCATTTGTGGCTGGCAAAGGACTAATTCTGTAGCTCAGCTTGTACATTCCAAGACATTTCTTTAAGGTAAGAGGAAGAAGTTGGCCTAGCCACTAAGAGGTTTAATTCCCTGGAGCTTGTTCCATGAAGGGAAGACCTGTATTAATCACAGAGAGACACCACTTGCTGACAGACAGCAACACAAAGATTGGAGGGAATGGAAGAACTAGCAGGCCAAGGTAAGAGGACAGCTGCCTCAGCAGCAGTATCAGCACCATCAATTCCTGTCAGGTTGTCGTGACCAGGGACTAACAAATACATCACAGTAGCTCTATAAAGGGTCAGCAAGTTAAAGATTTCTTGGTTCTGTTTCACTAAGGGATGGACAACATACAGCGCAGACTCTGAAGGATGTAGTCAGAGCAGATGATACAACTGAAAAGCCTGTGTCACTATGTGGCCTGATACACAGCAAAGAAAACCGCTGTAAATACTGAGCAATGTTTTGACAGCTGATGCTGGAAAGTCTGTAAAAATGAAGAAGAGAGACCCAACACCAGTCAGAGTCATCCATGTAGACGAAGGTACTACTGCTAATTTCTGCATGAAGGTCGAGAAAGAGGTTTAAAAATCAGCCAGCAAGTCGCAAATACAAGGTGTGAACAAAAGTTTATAAGCTCTTCACCATGGTTTTGCTATTTTTACAAATATCTTATTCAGAAGAGCCCAAAAGGAGATGGTGCACATTGAAGTGCAAAAAGTGAGGAAGTTGCCCAATAAGCTCAAGGATGTCTGCACTGCTAACACTCAATGATGGAGAGACGTAGACAATGGAAACAGGAAAGATGAAGTGATGACTGCAACAGCTTCAGTCTGGTGTTCAGTGAGACAGAGTGACAATGAATGTCATGGCAGATGAGCAGTGTGACTCCTCAGATGGAATGCTATCCCCAGGCAGAGGGTCAAAGAGGACTGGAAAGAATACCAAGAGGTTTGAAGCAGTTGTGAGGACAATTTTGTTTCCTGGAGGGAGAAAACAAGTGGACAGTGCAATTGCAAGAGTAGCCATAATCCCTCCTTGTTGGATCTAGTGCTGCGACTGTTCCACTGAAGGGAAGTCACGGTGGGGAAATGCGAAGAGGGAAAGAAGTGATGGGACGTCACCTGTCACCTGTAGTACTGAGTCCTCAAAGGCTGGCACTTGGCAGCTACAGTTTCTGTAGGTTCCTGTTCCATGTGAGCTACGTGTGTGTCAGCATTGTATCAGAGTCAGTGTGGAGATTCCTAGGTAGCCAAATGGTTAGCAGTGTGCACTGGCAAAACGGAGGTTGGGAGGGTGAGGGTATTATTCGGTGACACTACTGAGGAGGACCTGTGAGTCAGTGAAGGAGAAGACTGTTTGCCTTTGGTTTCTTGCAAGCTTTGCATTCAGTAGATGAAAGCTGAGAAGTTTGTTGGCTTGAAGGAAGTAGGAAGCCTTCACAGGAGTATTTCCTCTGTCCTTTCCATCCTGCTGATTACGAAGCACGTGATTTCACTGCCAGAGGCAAAGATTTGGCGGCTTGCACAGGTAGAGGAAAAGGTGACACTATTGTGATATTGGGCAATTTTACAGCTGTAGTGCTGAATTTGAGGTCACGTCTGCATGTTTATGTCCTTTGTGCAGCAAGGTGTAGCAAGAACAGTACTGCAAGTGCCAAATGGTAAAATACAAGGCTTTCAACTAGCCAACAACTTGAAAGCCTTCACTCAAATCTGATGCATGACTTTCTTATCTCAGGATGAGACTGCATGGTCGTCAGTGAAATTTATGCCAGAGGGAGGAGAAGGCAGGCAATCGCTCATGAGCATCCCTACCACAAGTAACATTTGGCTGTGTTGCGACAGGAGTGTGGTTGTTACAGTAGCAGTGGTAACAGCTCGTCTGGCTTCAAATGTGTGGTTGGACTTTGATGACTTCATAACTTGGTCTATCTTTGACAGAGGCACTACTCTACTAGAAGTGAGAGTATGTACGGACTAAGGTTGCATCAACCTGTTTCATTATCCAAAAGACTGCAGTGACACACTGATCAGAAAGAAACATTTGGATTTGTCCATCATTCTGACCATTGAGCAGCCTGGTGTAAATACCACCACACAAATTCAGGATTCAATGGGCCGTACCACTAGCATGACAGCTTTGGAGGAGTGAAGCTGCAAGCAGTTGTTGGGCTTGAGGACCACACTTGGTCTCCAAAAGCAAAGTGCCATTACATAAATGAGAGCAGGATTTCACAGGGCCGGCAATTTTGTCAACACCTTTCTGAATAATAAATGGATTAACTGTAGCAAAGAAATGACAATGCCCAGTATGTGGTATACGGAACCAATGTACAAGCTGGAAGAGTCTGAACGTTTAGCCGCATTCCCATTACATTTAGTAGATACAGATTGGAATTGGCTCATTGTGACAGAATCCCCAAGACCGCCATCATCTCCAAAGGCATAGCATGTTCCTTCCCGCTGAGAGACCCTTCCCCAGAGGGGAGCCCACACTCATTAGGTGATGGATCACACCTTCCAAAGTTATGACAGAGGGACTAAATGGCAATTTGGAAGTGTTACAGCTCAAACTACCACCCCTCCCTGGACCTAGCCTGTACCATCTATGTGCAAATCCTACCTGCAGACCTGGGGATGGTAATTACGTGTTACCCCGTCACATGTTACACTTTAAACACTTGGGCCGGCCTTCAGAACTGCACAGGGATGAAGAGGAAACAAAGCCAAACCTCAAACACCAAAGTGGAGAACGATACGTTGCGAAAGTAGAAACTATAGTCTGTGTGCTGAAGTTCTTGCACCTCAACGTCATTCACAAATAGTGTCTGACATGTTCCAAAGGGAGGATAGACTAGCAGCACCGAAGTGCGAAGGTGATACTATGGCAAAGGTCCGATGGTAGCCAAGCCCAAACTCATTGAAAAGTGACAAGCGATTTAGGAGGTTGAATTTTTTGGCATTGATGTTTTATTATTACGGATCATTTTTCATAACCTGTCTAAATGGTCGCAGTGCCAAATGAACAGGCAGCAACATTAGTACAAGTAGTAACTAATAACAGGGTTCTTAAAGTTTCCAGAAATAACAAATCAAGGGGGTCATCTGTATCTAGGATTTATAGAAGGAATTTAAGCTGTAATGTGGGAAGAAATTGAGGACAAGTCATCCACATCGTCAAGCTAGTAGGATCATGTTAAGGGTGTATGAAGCAATAGGGAGCATGCTATAATACCATACAGCACACACATACGAATTGTGATGTCTGTTCCAGTTACCTTTGTCTGTGTACAAATGAAAACAGCAAAAACTACAGGATTTTAGCCATATGAGGTGGTATATGGTCATAACATGCATTCAATTATTGACATAGGCAAACAAGAAGAGAAGGACAATAGGTTAACACATTTGTGAGGGTGGCAAGAGAAGAAATGAGAAGGTTGGTTAAGGCAAATAGCCTGGCACTGTATAAAGAAGAGGAAGCAGTGACTCGCAGGAAAAGATCACCCCAAGACAAGGAGGGCCAATGTGAAATCTATCAACTTCACACACTGCAAATAGTATGACACTACTTTTTATGCTGTGTCAAGGCCAATATCAGATTGTGAAACTATCACCAGTGACTTTCAAAATGCAGTTGTCTATGAGAATTGTGCATGTGGAGATATGAAACTTGTGGCAAGTCCTTAGATTAACCCAAGAATTGGAAGGCTGAACCAGAAAAAAAGTGGGAAACAAGAGATGAGTTGCGAGCAAGAGGTTTTAAGTGAAACATCTATAGTACGTCTACATGGGAAGACCTAGGATGTAAGGGAGTTTTCTTTGTATGTTTGGTACAAGGAAGATTACCTGCTGTGCAGGAGCAGTGGATTTTTGCATGAGAGACACATGCTCTGTCCTCAGATGAGCTATGCCAGGAGAGAAGATAAACCCAGTCTTAAGTGGACTATGGCTTGTTATTGCAGTGGGAACATTGCTGAATGACCATGTTGACAGTGAGCACTGTTCACCAAAAACATCAACAAATGTGTATATCAATGGGTGATACAGGTGTTATTTAATGCATGGTAGACATAGAATGAGGTAACATGGTTAGAAGAAGCCCTCAGTAATTTTGAACTGATGGTATGTCATCACAGAATGTTTGAAGGAGTTTCCAGGGTGCGTAGGAGGAAACATGGGAGGATTTGGGGGATGAGGTGACTTAGGCTTTGGGGAATATACCACATACCAGAAGTAGAGGTTGGATCACTGTGTTAGGACAGCTGATGAGGGTGACAATGATATAGTAGAAGTAATAAAACAATGTGTAGAATAAGGAAGGCAATAAGTGAGTGCTTCAGCAAAAAAAAAAAAACTCGTGTTTGCAAAAGGATTTGCTCTTACTGCACCAGCTGAATTGGAAGTGTTTATTACACAAAACTGCAGAAGAAATGGTGAATCTTAACTGAGATGTTGCTAACTGAAGCAGAAAATTGGATAAAGAATTGCTAATTTAGTTGCTACTGTCCTTGGAGGACAGCATGAGGAGGGAGAGAGAAAGAGAGAGAGAGAGAGAGAGAATGACATGAATCTATGGAACAAGTAGGATAAGCCAGCTAGGAGCAGAATTCCTGCCACCTGACAATGCCTGGAGGTGCAACGTCAAGTGCAAAAGGAGCCACCACCAGAGAGTGAGTTTGTCCTTTAGCATCATCATAACAGCTAACCTTTTCATTTTAACGTAGCCACAGCAGAGGAAATGACCAACAGGGGAAAGTATAGATTTCAATTTCCTTTCCAGGAGCAGTAAGTATGCATAGTACCTACATTATGCAGTTCACGTGTAACCTTATAAGTGTGAGATGCTGAACAAACTTCTTGGAGAAAAGGAATAAGTCATTGGTTACGGAAGACAAACACAGATTTGTCTATATGGAACAAGAAGTTACTGTAGTATTACAGGGGTTCCATTATGGTTTGTCCAAACAGACTAGGTGGAGAGGGTCAGAAAGCCCATGCAGTTAATGTTGAAGGAAGACAGGGGAAATTATAAATGAACAGAACACCATGTAAAACAGTTTATTTTTGCTCCATCCGCCACAATTTCAGGCACAACCCACAAATTGTATTGGCCAGGGGAACACATGGAAGTGCTACCAGCCACTAATTTGACTATGTTAAATAGAACTTTGGAGCCCGAGCTTATATAGTCCATAGACAAATTCATTAGCCGGAAGGCTGGGCCCATCTCCATGGAGACATAGGTGCATCATGCAAGTCAGTACAGGGAGAGTCAGAACCAAAGGGAAATAGCACTGACAAAGCAATACCTGTTACTGCTGTGACACTACTAGGTATAGTTCTTGTTTACACATACAGGAAGTGGATCACTAGACAAAGCCTGGATCCAGCCAATGTTCAATCTCTTGTGGACTGGATTTCCAGAGACTAGGAAGCAGCAGAGGGAGAGCTGTAGCAATAAACAATCAGGAAGCAAGACTTGATATGAGTTGTGTTTAAGGGAACATGGTGGTGAATATAACCCTTAAAAAGCTGACTGGAGCCATTTGTGGCAGCCAACAGGATCAGTCATTTTAGTGTAATGATGTTCTAACTGATGATCCAGGAGGCCAGGTCTTGTCAAGGAGGAGGGCACTGTAAAACAGTAATCATATGCTGTCTTCCAAAACACGCGAAGTAAGAAGTAGATCACAACTGAGCCTGCCTCTGCTGGATACTTATGTTATTCCTTACATAACAGCCATTGTGTTTGTGAGGTGAGCTGGTCAGGCACAGTTGTGAAATAGTTGACATTGCAGCATGTAACCTGAAATAAGAGACCTCATAACAGATATTCTTCCCACCCCTCCTGAAGTAGTCTTCCATGCCTGCACAACCTCCAAAGGATTCCAATCACCCCTTTGACACTCCTATCCCGCATCAGCTCTCCATAGGGGTATTATCTCCATTTAACAACAAGGTGCATAGCCTGTCCAATCCACCAAAACCATGGTTCTAGGTCTGTCACAGAATTATCCCAACCTATCAGAGGAAAGGCTACATGTGAAAACAGCTTTATCAGATACCATCTTTCAGATGAATCAGACAAAAACAGACCATAATTTACTGAGGACCAATAACAAATTTCAAGAATCTCCGGGTCCACACACATTTCCCAAAGATACACAGAGCATCATGGATATTACAGAATTATATATTGGGAAATATGTGTTTGAGTACATTAGCAATGAAACCAATGAGTATTACAGTCAACATTGCAATAGAAGGAAACTGGAATAAAAATGTCATATTTGTCAGCATTACGGGATCCGAATTTCTAAAATAGTTTGGGCTTACTATCCTAATGGGAATTTTCAAAACACAAGGATCCATGATTACTGATCAACAAATCCATTGATAGACACATATTTCGCAAAGCCATGTCCACAACATATTCAGACAAATATTATTATTTTTACATTTTTCTGACAACAATAAACCAGATAATGCCGACCGGCTTTTTGAAGTGCAATTTGCAATTGATTATTTTTCCAAAAAGTTTAAATAAATGAACCCGTGGCGTGGACAGTTAAATTTTACAATCCATCAAAAATTACCAAATAAGGCATACTCATTCGGATGCTGTGAGATTCGAGTACTGGATACATTTCTTCATTCAAGATATATCTCGGCTCTGAAGATCCCCCGGATAAAATGAACTTGCAATACATGAATATCCAGTGACTACTGACGTTCCATGCTTTGACTCACAAAACTGTAGAAATTCAATATGGTAAGGACGGTAGAAAATCTGAAGAGGAAATTTTAATGTTCACTCTGGATGTAGTTGCAGTCCGTGAAATCATATAGGAAGAATATCATTTCTGGTAAGATGGATTTCTCATGAGCAGAAATGTAGGGTAGAGACTGAGTCACTGAATGTTCTAATCCTGCAAGAAAACACAATATAATGATGGATGCAACAAACTAAGTCTAAAACAGAAATTATATCAGGTACAGTGACGTGCACAATAACAATGAGGTAACACGCATGTCAAGGTAAACATGACTGAGCTAGAGGTGGCTCGTCCTATATGTAAAACATGTCAGGTGGAAAGCAGAGTGCATTGATGAGAGGCTGTGTGAACCCGCAAGCACCAACATCCATTGTTTACATTCCAGCTGCATCTGACTTTCACGGTGCACACTGCAACTGCTTACAAAGATTTTGAGAGTGTATGTGTGGGTCAGTACAGTGGACAGTTCAGTAATAAGATTATTGTCATCAAAATTTACACCAAAAAGCTAATGGTTATATTTGAGGTATATCTGCCAATGTCACAATATGACGAAGAGGGAGAAGTAGTATGACAAATGTGTATGTAATGAGGATGTAAATCTAATAATCACGAGTGACTCGAATGCTGTAAATGGCAATGTAATACATGGCAGAGTTTAAGAGAAAGAGCTTGATAATAGAAGTGATGAGTAAAAAAATTCAATTTTTCTATAAGTCAGTTATTAATTATGAATATGCTATTTTAAAATTACTGGAGGAAGAAGTATATTGGGAAAAAGTCTGAGGGACATGAGGAGATTCTATCTGGATTACATCATTTTGAGACATTTTGTAAAATCTGATATTGGATTGCAGGGTATACTTAGGAACAGATATAGATTCATACAACAAGTTAGTAATGAAGAGCGGACCGAGGCTTAAGAGAATAGTCCATAACTGTCAGTGTTGAAGTAAGTGGGTTATTGAGAAGAAAGGTGTGTGTTTAAAGTTACCTGAAGCAATAAATAGTGTGGTAATGAATACTGCATCACGCAGATCAGTTGAAGAGGGAGTGATTTATCTGAAAACGGCAGTCACAGAAGTTGGAGAGACAAATTTAAGTATGCACGAGGTAACTGTAAAAGAACTCTTGTTACAGAATAAATACTGATATTGATTCATAAAGTAAGGAACTACAAAAATGTGCAATATAACACAAATACATCAATGTAAGTCACTTCTGTATTTAACAGGAAAGCAGAGAAGGCAAAGGGAAATGACACGAAAGTACTTCCACTGTTGCACTCAGAGGAATAAGCTGGCATGTGGTAAGAGTGCATAAAGGCTTCTATGTGGGGGTAGGATCTGTTTGATGACATGACAGAAGAAGAGTTTGAACACATAGGTGGTGCAATGAAAATTAGGAGTTTAACAAATTATTGGCAGACCTGCAATCAATAATGCTGGAGGCACACAAAGTAATGTTTGAAGTCCTAAAACTCCTAGTGGAGGAGTGGGTGAAGCAGTAGGGGAGGGGAATTTCACTTTTGTAACACAGAATTATATGAAAGTCAATTACATATTGTGATAAACTTGAAAAATAAATAAGTATTTGGCCTCTGGTTCTACAGAAGAATGACGAAAATTCAGTGGACTGATGTAAGAAATGAAGAGTTTCACCACAGGAACAGTGACAAGAAAAGACAAAATGAAAGGGCATGCCTTAAGAGACTAACAAGTAACTTCCATCATACTTTAGGGAGCTACAGAGGTAATAATTTCAGGAGATGGCAGAGGTTGGAATATGTCCAAAAAATAACTGGGTGTTATACTGTGAGGTGAAGTAGTTGTGATAGAGGAGTTCACAGTGGGCCACATCAAACCAGTCAGGAGACTGCTAGAACATCAGTGTTTCTCATGAAATATTCTGGATCATGTACAACAAATTTGATAAGAGCAAAACTTTTACTGTAAATTTTTAGGTCGAATTTCTAAAATCTTATTCAGCTGTCTAAAATACGATCAAGAGATAATACCACATTTATACGGCATCCTATTATACAATATGTTGCTTTATGTGTAATTCTCTCATACTCACTTCATTTAATTAGACTACATTCCATTACACTTTTTTGCTCATCTTATGATCTCTCAAAGACACTATCCACTGTGTTCAACTGCTCTTCCAAGTCATATGCTATCTGACAATTCACAGCCAAGGTTTTCCTTTCATCTATTTTAATTTCTTTGTTCAGTGTACAGACTGAATAGCATTGTTGGTAAGCTGCAGTCCTCTCTCCCTCCCTTAACACTATTCCCCTTATGCGTCTTTCAGCACTGAACTGTGTGGCATCCATACAATTTGTGAACAACTTTTCTCTCCATCTACAGAATGTTAAACCAAACACCTTTTAACCATCTACATTTCCAAATTGCTTTGTTATTGAGGAAACAGTTTTGGTGATATATTGTACTGTCTTCAGGCCCCATGCCCACTGTGTCTGAAGTTTTCCCCCCTCTGGCCCAGTCACAATAAGGGCCAGTATTCAATAACTGGCATCTAGATTTTCGATACAACGCTCACTTCCAACTTCACCTGCCGACTGCTGAATTGTCTGTATAAAACAGTCTGTACTGAAAAGCCAAGGTCCCACAACCATCTTTGAGAAGATGGGTAATTTGAGCTCAATGAAACACATGGAGCAAAATATGTCCGTCTTGTGTGTTATGTATATGCCATTCTTTATGTGGCTAGTTTTCGAAATAGCAATTTAATGCCTACTTATTTTTCTTCACTGCAGTATATTTGTCCTATTCTCTGAGTAGCGAGTCATGTTTGTCAGTAACTATATCTATTTAAAATTGGACCTCTCCCTACCACCTACAGCTCTGTAAAATATTTTGCATGCCTCCATTAGTGTGGTGAAGGCCTTCAAGATAGGTACCTTAAACTAGACTGATTTCGGTACTCTCCACATATTACTTTTATCATATTCTGAAGGTGCTCTGTCTGGCCAACATTTTACAGTATATGCCCCTGAGTGTTTAAAGTATTCACGTCCTTTGCTCATTTCTGTAATTAACCTGGTGTGTAACTAGGCTGACACAGAAAATTAAACCTGCAGATGAAGGTCACCGATTCTTGTTTTCTAAGTAGTGAACCTATCGCATTTTTACCTACCTTCACTTTGCAAATGGATGTTTTTTTCTTTTTGTGTTATGCAGTTTCTCTGAAGTCCAACTTTTAGTTGGCTGCTCTAAGTTTTTCGAATTGATGGAATTACTGGGCTACAGGTTTGATTATACACTTACATGGATGTCATACTTACGACCTGATTCACGATTCATTAAGTGATATGTATTTTAATGTACATTAATGTAGACTGGGCTACAGAAAATGCTTCCTTGTCTGTCCCAATTCTACATAACTAGGTCTGCAATCCCAGCTTTACTTTGGATGCATACTTCCTGTATCTGCTAGACTCCTGTATCATAATACATTTCACACTATACACAAGTAGAGAGTCAAATGAACCATGAAAAAAAGGTCATTTTGTATGGAACACACCTGAACAAACCTGTCAAACAAAATTATCTGAGATAAGAAATTCACAACCAAGTCTGATACTTTCTCAAGGTAGGATCACCTTGACTCTTCATGTCTGGTCACAAAAAGTAACTTTCTTGCTGACCTCTTCCATTCACCAAGCAGGCCTGACGGCAGTTTGTAACCTCCAAATGGATCTGGTAGCTCATATTTAATTCCAGCCATAATGACAACTAAACTTCAAATTAAAATGGGTGCCTGGTGCATCTTGTGGGCAATTTGAATGTGTACATCATAGAATCACAATTGTAAAAAAACACTCTACTGAATGATATCTGTCACCTAAATCTCTCCTTGGTCTCCTCCACTTCCATTAGATTACCGCTCCTTAACATCCCCCCGGCCACTTTAACGTGTGTTTGATGTTAATTACGAGTTTATTTATGATAAAAATAAAAAATATAAATTATTTCAGATATATAACAAAGTAACAGTACGAGGTGCATTCAAGTTCTAAGGCCTCCGTTTTTTTTTTCTAATTAACTACTCACTCGAAATCAATGAAACTGGCGTTACTTCTCGACGTAATCGCACTGCAGACGTACACATTTTTCACAACGCTGACGCCATGATTACATGGCAGTGGCGAAGGCTTCTTGAGGAGTCTGTTTCGACCACTGGAAAATCGCTGAAGCATTGGCAGCACGGCTGGTGAATGTGCGGCCACGGAGAGCGTCTTTCATTGTTGGAAAAAGCCAAAAGTCACTAGGAGCCAGGTCAGATGAGTAGGGAGCATGAGGAATCACTTCAAAGTTGTTATCACGAAGAAACTTGCGTAACGTTCTCTTTATGTGCGGGTGCGTTGTCTTGGTGAAACAGCACACGCGGAGCCCTTCCCCGGACGTTTTTGTTGCAGTGCAGGAAGGAATTTGTTCTTCGAAACATTTTCGTAGGAAGCACCTGTTACCGTAGTGCCCTTTGGAATGCAATGGGTAAGCATTACGCCCTCGCTGTCCAAGAACATGGACACCATCATTTTTTCAGCACTGGCAGTTACCCGAAATTTTTTAGGTGGCAGTGAATCTGTGTGCTTCCATTGATCTGACTGGCGCTTCGTTTCTGGATTGAAAAATTGCATCCACGTCTCATCCATTGTCACAACCGACGAAAAAGTCCCATTCATGTTGTCGTTGCACGTCAACATTGCTTGGCAACATGCCACATGGGCAGCCATGTGGTCGTCTGTCAGCATTCGTGGCACCCACCTGGATGACACTTTTCGCATTTTCAGGTCGTCATGCAGGATTGTGTGCACAGAACCCACAGAAATGCCAACTCTTGAGGCGATCTGTTCAACAGTCATGCGGCGATCCCCCAAAACAAGTCTCTCCACTTTCTCGATCATGTCATCAGACCGGCTTGTGCGAGCCCGAGATTTTTTCGTTTTGCTGTCACACGATGTTCTGCCTTCATTAAACTGTCGCACCCACGAACGCACTTTCGACACATCCATAAGTCCATCAAAACATGTCTCCTTCAACTGTCGATGAATTTCAATTGGTTTCACACCATGCAAATTCAGAAAACGAATGATTGCACGCTGTCCAAGTAAGGAAAGCCTCGCCATTTTAAGTATTTAAAACAGATCTCATTCTCGCCGCTGGCGGTAAAATTCCATATGTCGTACGATGCTGCCATCTCTGGGACGTATTGACAATGAACGCTGCCTCATTTTAAAATAATGCGCATGTTTATCACTTTCCAGTCCAGAAAAAAAAAAAAAAATCGGAGACCTTACAACTTAATTGCACCTCGTACAGTACTAAAACGTACCATTACGGAGAATGTGCTTTTGTCTTATAGCAAATGACAGCAGTGTTTTGGACCAGGCGACACTGCAAGCTGCTGGCATTAGAAAGAGCAAACGTGGCTACGTAGGAACATTATACTAATTTACATCTCTTTGTTGATTGTGAACAACTCTAATAGATATTAAGAGTTGTCAGTGGTTTACAAGAATTACTTGTGAAAGAGGAACATCAAGGAATTTCGCCAAAATATTACGTTGAATTACGTCAATTGAGGCATTACACTGAATTCTGCAGCTGGAAGGAAATTAATAATATAAGAGTGATATTTCTGGTAATATTGATATTTACATATATAGTTTCCTACGGTTGTTGCAAGGAAGATTGGTATTTACATGCAATTCTCTAATTGCTTTCCCTCGTACAAAAGCACTGCCTTCTCGAAATTACAGAGGTTGTCTTTACCTTAATTCCGCCATAATCTGCAGTACTATTCTTCTTTTGGAGCCATAGTAGTACAACCAACTGCCGCGCAACGAGCATTAACAGTGACTATTAGTGCCACAACAAAGGAATTGGATGTAAACTATTGAAGGAAAACAGAAAAACAGGCTGTGCGCAGGAACAAGCAGCATCTGTTGAAACGAAATAAGTCAGTGACTTATTTGGTTTCACCAACAAACAGTGTAAAATGCACTACTTTTTCTACCATTTGTAGAAGTACGACTTGTTTCATTTCAACACCAAACGATACACTGCACTATTAAATGACTATACAGTGAAAAAAAACGAAAATTAACAATTTGCGATTCAGTTTCTTGCTTCGCTGTTTTCGGTCAATACTTATAAGATACTTATAAGATACATCCTGGGAGATGATGCAACAGGCTTCACTGATTTTGAAAGTTTCAGTCAGGTGACCAAAGAGATGTCTTCAAGACTGTCACATTCAAAAACGAGAATCTTGCGAAGATTAATCGAACGACAATTGAAATCTGAAGGACAGAAAGAATGTCCTCAAGAACGAGTCACTGGTTTATAATTTCCTTAAAGGGTTACCTGAGTGCTTTGGCGTTATCTCCGGGAACAAATTGGTCAGGCAACGTTACTGGACCTCCTATTCAATCAAGGATTTTAAGCATGAAGGCTATTGCAGAAAAGTAAGCGTTGGTCGTTCAGCAAGAACACAGCTCATTTCTGAACCATTTACCACTGTGGAACAGCGGTCCCGTGAACTGGTGCGAAACGAAAATTACAGAGGCCGACGCTGTATGAATTTGTTCCAAAAGTGTTACGCATCAGAGCAACATCAGTGCCCTGTTAACGAGTATTTTTAAAAGCACGAGAAGAGAGACATCGACTAAAGAAGGTCAGATTTTATTTGTAAGTTCCTATTTGAATACACATATGGTAATACTGACTAAATAAAAGCAGAAACACTAATTACAGTTGTAATTTATATACTGTATTTTTCCAATTAAAATATCAAAATATAAGAAGGATCACTTGATAAATATTTAGTATTATTTTGCAACATTTGTAACTTTTACAGCAGGCGATGTTTAAAACTTTATTATCTCACCATTAATGGGGTAGTAACAATTTTTACTCTTTTTAAGACTTTAGAACTAGGATCAAACCACATAAAAATACAGGTTTGGTGACCTGAATTAAAAAGGCAATGTGACTTCCTTTCACTTATTTTGTGAGAGTAGTGAGTCATGAAAAATAGTTCTTTCCGGTGGTTAACCACTTCTGATCCGATTTCTGAGAAGAAGTTTTGCCCATCTCTAAATCTGCCGCAGCGATTTGGTTGGCTGGAAGAGTGGGCCTCCGACACAGAGGCTTGAACAAAATTCTCGGCAATCGCGTGTGCGTCGGTAAATAATACGCTATTTATCCTAACACTGAACACCTGTTGGGGTCTGGTACCCGAAAAGACGTTTGCTCTTTGCCCAGACTTGCGAAGGTGACACATGGCTCCCATTGGTCGAGATTTCTCTCTCTCAACACTCCTGCTTCCATCACTTGTTAAGTTGCCGAACAAGGGCACAGATCTGTTGTAAAGGCTATGAGGTGCTCCAGGAAGGGTGTTGCTTATGCCACTGTAGAGCCCGCCGACGCTCCTTAACTGCTTCAGCGACTTCTGGCGACCACCAAGGGAATGCTTTACACCTCAGGCACCCTGAAGAGCGAGGGACCGCGTTTTTCTGCAGAGGAACAATTTTAATCACCTGCTCAACCATAAGATCGATGTCACCATGTGGGGGAGAGTCAACAGTAACATCAGAGGTTAAATTTTCACAGTCTGCCTTGTTTAAAGCCCATGTGGGCAGGCGTCTGTATGCCTGATGCTGGGGTAGTGACAGGAAGATGGGGATGTGGTCACTACTATACAGGCCGTTATGTTCTCTCATCATCGGATTACTGAAGGACGGGGAAGGAAGTCAGCAGTGCCTTTCAAAGAAACCATCCCGGCATTTGCCTAGAGCGATTTAGGGAAACACGGAAAACCTAAATCAGGATGGCCTGACGCAGGATTCAGACTTTGTCCTCCCGAATGCGAGTCCAGTGTGCTAGCCACTGCGCCACCTCACTCTGTCGTTAAGTGATCACCAGTGGATAAATGGTATAAGTCCTGGGCTGCAAATTGATAAATCAATGGCCGAGTAACTACATCGAGTCACATTGAAATATGTGGCGGCCCCAGTGTTTAAGAGGTAGAGGTCGAACTGAGGCAGTAATGTTTCGATGTCTCTGACTCTGCCAGTAAGCACACTGCCACCTCAAGGGGTTATGGGCGTTCAAATCTCCCAGAAGTAGGAAAGGTTTAGGGAGTTGATCAATCAGTGCACCTAATACAATCAGGTGTACTGCACCATCTGGAGTAAGATATACATTGCACACAGTTATTTCCTGTGTCGTCCTTATTCTGACAGCCACAGCTTCAAGAGGGATTTTTTGGGGGGTTTTAGGGCGCACAACTGCAATTGTCATTAGGGCCCAGACTATGTTAGGAATGCACCGCGAGGCACAAGGTTAAAACAGCAACTAAAAGGGACAATACAATAAAAGACAGACAGGCAGAGGATTAAAAAGAAACAGCATAATCAAATGTCAGACTGGTTTGTCAAGTTGACAAAACGAGGAACGCGAGCAGCTGCTCCTGGGTCATCCGCGAAAATGGCATCCAGAGTACATGGCAGTCCAAGATCAACGAGCAGTGTATTAAAATTCGGACAGGACGTTAAAATGTGGCGTACCGTCAGCAGATGATGGTAGCTGAAGCGGCAGTATCCAATTCGTAACCGGGCCAAAACGACCTCCTCCCGCCGAGAAGGACGTGAGGAGGACGTCCAAGCCGCGGGAAGAGGTTTCAAGGGCCGAAGCTTGTTGTCCCTATGTGCAGCCCAATTGGCATGACACAGTGACAAAATGCGCAGACAAATGACCCTCCTAGAATATAATGAAGGGACATAACAAGAAGCTGTCCGAGGCTGGAGGACCGCAGCCTTGGCCACGGAATCTGCAGCTTCGTTCCCAGGGATACTGACATGGCCAGGAACCCACAAAGCTAACAGGAGAACCGTCGTCCACCAGCTGCTGAAGAGAGCGTTGGACCCGGTGCACAAAAGGGTGAACTGGATACTGATCAGTGAGTGAGGCTGTGAATGGCGCTCAGGGAATCGGAGCAGATGACATAAGTAGAATGTCGGTGGCGGCAGATGTAAAGAACAGCCTGGTAGAGAGGAAATACACTCCTGGAAATGGAAAAAAGAACACATTGACACCGGTGTGTCAGACCCACCATACTTGCTTCGGACAGCGAGAGGGCTGTACAAGCAGTGATCACACGCACGGCACAGCGGACACACCAGGAACCGCGGTGTTGGCCGTCGAATGGCGCTAGCTGCTAGCATTTGTGCACCGCCACCGTCAGTGTCCGCCAGTTTGCTGTGGCATACGGAGCTCCATCGCAGTCTTTAACACTGGTAGCATGCCGCGACAGCGTGGACGTGAACCGTATGTGCAGTTGACGGACTTTGAGCGACGGCGTATAGTGGGCATGATGGAGGCCGGGTGGACGTACCGCTGAATTGCTCAACACTTGGGGCGTGAGGTCTCCACAGTACATCGATGTTGTCGCCAGTGGTCGGCGGAAGGTACACGTGCTCGTCGACCTGGGACCGGACCGCAGCGATGCACGGATGCATGCCAAGACCGTAGGATCCTACGCAGTGCCGTAGGGGACCGCACCGCCACTTCCCAGCAAATTAGGGACAGTGTTGCTCCTGGGGTATTGGCGAGGACCATTCGCAACCGTCTCCATGAAGCTGGGCTATGGTCCCGCACACCATTAGGCCGTCTTCCCCTCTCGCCCCAAAATCGTGCAGCCCGCCTCCAGTGGTGTCGCGACAGGCGTGAATGGAGGGACGAATGGAGACGTGTCGTCTTCAGCGATGAGAGTCGCTTCTGCCTTGGTGCCAATGATGGTTGTATACGTGTTTGGCGCCGTGCAGGTGAGCGCCACAATAAGGACTGCATACGACCGAGGCACACAGTGCCAACACCCGGCATCATGGTGTGGGGAGCGATCTCCTACACTGGCCGTACACCTCTGGTGATCGTCGAGGGGACACTAAATAGTGCACGGTACATCCAAACCGTCATCGAACCCATCGTTCTACCATTCCTAGACCGGCAAGGGAACTTGCTGTTCCAGCAGTACAATGCACGTCCGCATGTATCCCGTGCCACCCAACGTGCTCTAGAAGGTGTAAGTCAACTACCCTGGCCAGCAAGATCTCCGGATCTGTCGCCCATTGAGCATGTTTGGGACTAGATGAAGCGTCGTATCACGCGGTCTGCACGTCCAGCATGAACGCTGGTCCAACTGAGGCGCCAGGTGGAAATGGCATGGCAAGCTGTTCCATTGGACTAAATCCAGCATCTCTACGATCGTCCCCATGGGAGAATAGCAGCCTGGATTGCTGCTAAAGGTGGATATACACTGTACTAGTGCCGACATTGTGCATGCTCTGTTGCCTGTGTGTATGTGCCTGTGGTTCTGTCAGTGTGATCATGTGATGTATCTGACCCCAGGAACGTGTCAATAAAGTTTCCCCTTCCTGGGACCATGAATTCATGGTGTTCTTATTTCTATTTCCAGGAGTGTAGTGTATACCACACAACGCGACAAATTCAAAGTGCGGTGAGCCTCCACCCATACAGGGAACGTTTAGGAGTGTGGCCCAAAACAGTTTTTGTGCTTGGAAGGTGCTCTCAGGTTCTAGTAACAAGATACCGTTACGCATCCTGGTACAAGACTTTACACATCTGGATATAGCATCTACGCCCTTCTGGACAAGTAAAGGGTTGACAGATGAAAAATCTTGTCTGTCCTCAGATCTAGAAACTACGAGGAACTTTGGGGCAAGCGGTAGTACTTTTGTCACTGGTGGCTGGTCAAGTTCCCGTTTTTGGGGATAAGTCGAGAGAGAGAAGAGGAGAGATCCATTGCAGAGGAATCCCCCATGATTGCCAGCGTCTCCGATGGTGCAGTCCTTCTTTGTGGGGACCCTCTCAGAGGGCACTCCCACCTTATGTGAATTTTTACACCTCATGTCACACATCCCAAGAAACAGACGGAGGGAGCAAACGGCATGGTCCGAAGGTTTCCCTGGACCTGGCCCATACCAGGGGGTACGTGCGTGACTTACTTGTCTACCCTGAAAGGCGAATTACGCGTTACCCCGTCACCAGATACGTGTGTGAAAGTGTGGGTCGGCACACACAGCGAGGAATGAAGGAGCGGAAGAAGAAGGGAGACAGCGAGAGAGAGAGACAGCGAGAGAGAGAGACAGCGAGTGAGAGAGAGAGAGAGGGGGGAGGGAGACTGTTTCAGTCGCCGAGGCGGGGACAGAGAAGGCAAGGAGGAGGAGGAGGGGACGGAAGGAGGAGAAAGAGGGCGGAAGGAGGAGATAGAGGGCGGGAATGAGGAGATAGAGGGGCGAAGGAGGAGATGGAGCGGCGAAGGAGGAGATAGAGGGGGAAGGAGGAGATAGAGGGGGAGGGAGGAGATAGAGGGGGAAGGAGGAGATAGAGGGGGAGGAGGAGATAGAGGGGGGAAGGAGGAGATAGAGGGGCGAAGGAGGAGATAGAGGGGGAAGGAGGAGATAGAGGGGGGAAGGAGGAGATAGAGGGGGGAAGGAGGAGATAGAGGGCGGGAATGAGGAGATCGAGGGGGGAAGGAGGAGATAGAGGGGGAAGGAGGGGATAGAGGGGGGAAAGAACAGAACAGGGGGTAGGAGGAGAAAGAGGGGGAAGGAGGAGAAAGAGGGGGAGGAGGACAAAGAGGGGGAAGGAGGAGAAAGAGGGGGAAGGATAAGAAAGAGGGGGGAAGGATTAGAAGGAGGGGGGAAGGATTAGAAAGAGGGGGAAAGGATTAGAAAGAGGGGGAAAGGATTAGAAAGAGGGGGGAAGGATTAGAAAGAGGGGGGAAGGAGGAGAAAGAGGGGGAAGGAAGAGAAAGAGGAGGGAAGGAGGAGAAAGAGGGGGAAAGGAGGAGAAAAATGTGGGAAGGAGAAGGGGGGAAGACAGTAAGAGGGAGGAGGACAAAGAAAGGAACCAAACAAAGGAAGGAAGGAACCAGAATAAGTGAAAAACCAAAATGACCCCAAATATAGGTCGAGGAAACGTCCGTCTCCCGACGCAGGTGCAAACTACCCCCTTTAGATGGAGGGACTCTTTTAAGTCGCCACTTCGGACAGGCAGGAATACCGTGGGCCTATTCTTGCCCCTGGACCCACAGGAGGAAGAGGAGTTTGAAAGGGCATAGGTTCACTACAGAGTTTAGGACAAACATGAACACCACCTGACACTGATATAGACGCTACGGTTCCTGTCATATGCCTTATAAGTGCATAATGCAGGGTCCACATTGCTGGTAACCAGGTTTCCTGGAGGGCAACACTGATAGCAGGTGTAAAGCTTCACAGTTTCCGTAGCTCAGCCAGGCGATAGAAAAAACTGCCACAGTTCCACTGGAGGAGGACGTTATCCTGACACTGGGAATGCATGAAACATTCAGTGAGGTAGTTTACACTTTGTTGTCACCTACTGACACCGATTTATTGCCTGAGCAGTTTATATCCATTGTTTCTGAGGGTCTGGCGGGATCTAGGTCCTCAGCACACGCCAAAATCGCCGCTCCATCCTCTGACAGAGATTGTAGGTAGCAGTGTTGTGGGTGCCACCACAATTTCCTTTGTCTTATGGGTTTTCTTTTTGGATTTGTCTCGCTGTTCCTTGGTTTCCCTGGCTGCAAGGTCTTAACAGGCTCAAGTGTTCGGATGAGTGTGAAGCCCAATGACCAACTGCTTTTAAGCTCTTCAGCCATTGGCAGGTGTCGCCTTTCCCACTAGCAGAAACCTGGGATGAGAGTGACCCAAATGGCTCCGTCCTAACAAGAGGAGCCAAAGAAGCCTTGGCTCAGATGTGGGGACTGAAATCCCATATGGTTGGGGGGGGGGGGGAGTCTTGCTCCTGAAGTAGGTGGTGCAGGGAGGGAATTGCTCCCACCATCAGGGGGACAGGTGTAGTCTCTTGGTCCTGAGAGGCCACACGAATTCGAGCAACTGATAGGGAGACAACTGTTATTGTAGCAGCAGCATATAACGTGGTCATAGCCACAGGATGTAGGCACTCAAATTTCTACTTAGCCTCCGTGTAGGCAAGTAAGTCCAGGGTCATATTCCACAATTTTCCTGTTTCTCTGTAAAATCCTGCAATCTGGCGAGCAATTTGCTCTTCACAATTGACACAGATGGGAGGCCGGTCACATGGAGTATTGGGATGGATGGATGTCCACAACCTTGACACGTGGGCTGGAAGTAGAGTGGGAAGAACTTCCAGCACTTAAAGCATCACATCAGATGAGGGATATATGGTTTGGCATCAGAGTGGTAGACCATCACCTTGACCTCCTTGAGCAATGGGTCACCCTCAATAGCCAAGATGAAGGACTGGAGGCAACCTGGTTATCCCTTGGACCCCAATGGATGCTCCCAAGGAAATAAACACTTCGCCACTCTAAATTGGCGCACAGATTGTCATCAAACTGCAACAGAATGTCCCTGTGGAATGTAACAACCTGGACCATATTTGAGCTCTTATCGGGTGTGATGGTAACATAAACATCCCCAGCTTGTTGCAAGTGGGTAATGACTGTGACTGGGCAGAGGATGCTATTTTTATCAAAATAGACCCTAAGCACAGTTTGGACAACCCTCCATCTCCACTAACTTGTCCTCCAAATGCTCCACAAAGAACTGAGACTTCATGGACAAAAAAGATTCACCATGAAGTCACCTATATATGAGGTACAGGCGCAAGTAAGCTTCAGTGCCATCCTTAGCCTGGCATTCCTGCCATGGTGTGGCCAGGGAAGGGAATGACATGGGGTCATGTTTCTTAGCATTGAAGTTTGACTTTGCCCACTTAAAGACTGCTGGCGGCAGACCACCAGCAAGGGATGAGGTCCTACACTTCATGGTGTGCCATCCATCTAGATGCCACCCACTGACAAGGGGGTCCTCCACAGAAGTGCCACCCAGCCGCAGCAAATGCCACCTGGCGGAATGGCCATTACCAGGAGTCCCAATGCACCAGGTGGACTTTTTGGCAATCATAGAGTTAATGGCACAGGCATCAGCAGAGCTATTGCTCCGTTGTCAGGGGGCTACAACCAACAGCGTACATGGCAGCCCCACCGCAACAGACTGGCTACCATGTTGGATATGAGAAACAAAGAGATCCATGGTCATCATCAGTAAAGAAAGTTGTACTGGATAGAGTGTGGTGGAAAATGCACCCAGGAAGGAGTCCTCACCCAAGAGAGAACAGGTGGGAAATCAATGTGATGATAAAGGGGGCTAAAGATCTCAGTGCATGATTGACACTGATGCACCATGTAAGGCCCCCTTCCCCAATTGGCTAACTTTTCAGAAAGCTTTCAAAAATTGAGTGCAAACCCTGCAGGGCACCATCACATGAAGGCCAAAATGTGAGACTCCTTTTGGTCACCTCCTATGACAAGCTGGTATATCTCGAGCCTATTCTAAACCCCGGACCTGCAAGGGGTCTTATGTTGCAAAAATTTCTACAAAGCTGCTGCCACAAAGAATAACAATGCAACATGGACGACTGTCTTGTTAAATTTACAGATTTTCCAAGTTTTCAAACCAGAAGCAGGGCTCTCACCTTTTCAGGAGACGTTTCCCAACGCTAATGCCTCTTATTGAATTGATTCTGCTTACAATTACACCAGATGATCATGCAAAAAAACAAGTAGACGATCAATGGAGACAGCTGCCAAAGACAAGCTCGGTATCCTGAAGGATTGAATGAAATTATTGAGCGTGATATGTTATGGGATCCTCTACTGAAAACAGAAGATTTTCTGAACTGGCTCTTTCTGCTTTAACTGCACCATCTTTACCTCATGCAAATGCTGACTGTGAGCTATTTTCAGTAAGGTTAATTTGATAAAAACAGACATAAGAAACCGGGTAACTGGGATGCATCAATTTTGAACCGACAAAACCTGTACAGCCGTATAACTAGAAAAAAATTATACGGCAACATAAGAACGATTTCAATGGGCTGAGGATATACCTGATATTTGGAGACTAGAAAATACCACTGAAAATTTCATACTCGTATGCAAATGTGGGTTAGATGGCGCCACAGTTTAGTGATCTGTAGTGGCGTCGTGGCCAAAGTCACACATCTAATGGCAGACAACGAACGAAAAACGTTTTAGTGTCATCAAAGGTTTGCCAAAGCAACGAAGAGGTTTTTCCCGTTAATGAGAGGGGAATATATTCCCGTCAGCTAACAACACAGTGCCCTCTAATGATCGAATAATATGTACCTATGTAATTTTATAAACTACTATATTATCACCTAATTGTTGTATCACGTGAAATTTATTAATGTGCATCCTCATTTAATCCCAGTGAATAATTAGCTTTTGTGAATCCTTGATAATGCCAAGAGAAATTGTAACCTATCTTAGTTGTTACTGGAACGCGTGAACGATTAAATCGATTATGTTTCTTTTCACTGCCTCTAACCCCTCCTAACCACCTTCTAAACAAACATCCCCCCCTTCGGTCCTAACAGCAGAGACGAGTAATGCGTCCAGAACTTGGGTGTAGAAAATATGGACACAAATATTTTATTTAATTCAAAATTTTTAAATTAACGAGTGTCTGCTATATTGACCCTCATTAATAGGATTTAATTTTGGTTTCATAACATTTAAAATGGTTAATAAATGTACGAGGCTTCAAAACCAAAGTGCAAGACTTCGTACTTTATGCACGATAAAAGAAGTTCTATGGTTGGCAACCCTGGTAACAAGGCCAGAAACGCCAAGAGAAATCTAGTGAAGAAGTGCCTAATGCAAGGAAAGATTCACGTACTTCGTTACATAAACGGAAGAGAACCTATGCTTTTCATAATCGTGTTAGGACTGTTGAACATCAAACCATTTTAGCGAAAAATACATTCGCAGTAGGTTGTAAGCTGCGAGGAGAGGCTGCTCGTTACATAATGATTTCTAGCCACTTGCTAAGTTAGCCGAACCTCAAATACAGTGCTGTTGTACCCCAATTATCGACTGAAATGATTCACTTTTCTGCAACGCTATTGATACCTGACTGACGAGATACAAAACGGCAAAGCAAAATAAAACACATTGAAATAAACTTAATTCCAGTGGTGAAGAGTGGCATATTTTCGTTGGGTAGACTGAGAATTATGAATTGCGAAAAGGAAAATCTTAAATCTTGTACAACAGAAACACCTCAAAAGTGACTTAGTTGAAATATGTAACAAAGAAACTAGTACATAAATGTATAAGTATATTAAACATCTACACATTTATTAAATTGTAATACATAGTAAAGCACCATTAGGCCTACCCTTTTTTTATAAAATTGTTCTATCCTCCTGTTCTTTTTCTGGGTGTAAACGTCGATGACACGAGGTATGAAATCCTGCCGATTTGTTTACGATTTTGGCTGTAGCGGTAGAGTTGGAATTGTGAAATCTTGAAGTTTGACGGTGTCTGTGTTGTGAAAGTAGGCCTTAACGCTTTTAACGTACTCATGCTTCTTTTTCAAGACAATGGTCACTGGAATTGCAAGAACCAACGACGGGAAATTTCACACGTTGTTGTTGTTGTTGTCTTCAGTCCTGAGACTGGTTTGATGCAGCTCTCCATGCTACTCTATCCTGTGCAAGCTGCTTCATCTCCCAGTACCTACTGCAACCTACATCCTTCTGAATCTGCTTAGTGTACTCATCTCTGGGTCTCCCTCTACGATTTTTACCCTCCACGCTGCCCTCCAATGCTAAATTGGTGATCCCTTGATGCCTCAAAACATGTCCTACCAACCGATCAAGAGAACATATTAAGTGAGCACACTTTTAACCCATTGTTTATAATGCATTTAAAGAGAACTTGAGGCCCTAGACGCTTTTCCTCACTGCTGTAAATAAATGTAAGTTCTCTTTTCCGTTTTTCTTTGTCAATAAAGGATATATTTTAAGTAGTTTTTCAACATATATAGGGAAATTGTTTGGCTTACTATGACCTGCGAACTTTCATTTTCATGGTGTGTAAAATTTTCATGGGGGTTCTGGAATCCAGTTTCCATATGTACTGCTACTACTACCGTGTCAATTATTTCTAAAACTAGCATTCGCAATTTCTGAACATTTCTGTTTCGTTACAATTAATTTTAGCTTCTACTAAATTTCCAAGGGTCTTACCTTCCACAATGCATTTCAGAATAATTTTCTCACATCTTCAGTCTTTCACCAGTCTTAATGCAGTTTTCAATTTCGAGTTCATGGCGTCTTCTGTCAACAGTTTTACTTTGCAAAATGTTAAATATGATATTTGTAATGGAGGGAAATCTAGTTGTACAGCTGCAGCAGGAAAAGAAGCCTGGTCACTCAGAATCTTTAGCCCAATTGCTCGATGTAAGAAATTACCCCACCCTTCATTGTCTATCGCATCATTAAATTCTGATCATGTCTATAGTGAATAATCGTTTGTATAGCGCGTGAATGAAAATACCTTCATTCACATGAACCTGGTAGTTTAAATCCCTATTCCTCAGTATTTCACTTTTTACTGGAACGGCAAAAAATGCGTGAAATCCTGGTTTGCCACAAAAATGTTTAATCGATTAATTTTTACAAGCACAGTGGAGGGTCAACTGATGTGCATAGCAGTGGATAGAGAGAGCATGAGTATACGCTTGTTTCACGATAGAATGGACAAATTTTCCTTGCCACTGCACTGCAGCCGCTGTATGTTTGCTATACTCTTTGATCGGTATTGTAACTGCTTAACACTTGCAACGAAACAGTGGCTATGCCTTGTGCACTCCAGTTTTTGGATAAGGTAAAATCTCGTTATCTCTTGATTCATTATCTGCAGAAAGATAATTCAAATTTGACTTCCAGTGAGACATCCGTTGTTTCGTCGGTTTGTACGCTGTCACTTCCCCACCGTTTTGAATTGTACCCTTGTGTTTGGAATCATCTTACAAATTTTTAAGATTTTTCAGTGAAATGAGATGCCCTGTGGCCAGGGTCTCCAGTCAGACCGGTCGCCTAGTTTAAGTGGACGCCACTTCAGGGCGTGTCGATGAGGATGCAATGAAGAAAATACATTGTCCTTGAGTGGAGGAAATAGCCGATCCAGCCGAGAATCGAACCCCAGCCCCTTTGCGCGAAATGCAGTCGCGCTGACCACTCAGGTATGGAGGCGGACAGATTTAATAGACAAAATGGTGAAAGAACGAAAGCTGACGTAAAGTTTATCTTCCAAAGAAAGAAGAGAGAAAAATGCAGGATTTTCAATTGGAAAATTCCGTGGGTCATGTGATGAAAGAAATGCGTGCATGGGAGTTCTATTCGGAAATACCATGCCTTGCGACAGATTGATTTAAATATTAGACATCCTACCATTTTCCTTTCGACAACAGAGTCAAGACATTATCGATGACACCTGATGTGACTGGGCACAACGGAACACCACTAGTCAGTCACCACCACTACTTGCATTTCAACTACTTAATACATGTTACAGCTCTCACCATAAGCATGTTAATTTTCGATTCAACCTGTATTGCTCGAAATCACTGGATTCGTTAAAATTCAGAAAACAGCTTTATTCATCTATAGTGACACTCCTCAGATGTGTCCCATAAACATTTGCAGATTTCTCCAGGAACACCTACTAAAAACAAACTGACAGGCGGTTGGCACAACCGCCCAACATCCCGACATGGAAAGTTGGTCGGTCGGTGAAAACGCCTACACGCGTTCAATATGTCGCTTGGCCAGTGCGTGTGCTAACTGATTCACTCACATCTATTACCTTTGCCAACTCATCTTTCAACCTGATCTAGACCTCTAGCTGTGCTGCAGATCGATCTGAAGCCATAACCATGATTTCAGGGGGGTGGGGAGAGGTGGTCGCAATGTATCGCAGTCTGCACTTCATACATGGTAACAATTTCGAAGGCAACAGTTTTCACCGAAACCGCCAATCCCACCTATAGTTCAGACGCCAAAAAAAGGCAGTATGTAGTGAGCGTAAATGTGAATTTAATGCGTCCAACAAATGAAGTAAGGGAGGAACGAGGTAGACCATGGCGCGCATCCACTTCGTGGCGTTGGCTGCCTACACCCTTGTTCTGCGCTTCTGCGATAGCTGAATGAGTCATTGTGACAGGGAAATCCGATACCTGTGCTGGAAGTTAAGCCCTCAAACGACTAACTCCGACAAATCCTCAAACAATGACAAATTTGACAACCAAACCCGTACGGGAACGAAGTTTGTCAGTTTAATCTCACTTTGAAGTATACACTGCTCGTATTTTTGACACACAGAATGGCACTAATGCAGATAAAGCAGTTCTGGCTTTCACTTCCACGCTGTTCAGTGATGAGAAAACGGGCACTTATCGAGTTTAGGGGGACAATTTTCGAAAATATCTCACTTTTTGATCAGTTAGACTATGTTGATCTAAGATGTCTGTTTTCATCCCCGATAAAAACTTTATAATATATCGAGAGAAAAACTTTTAATGAAAAATCTCATTTTTTGACCGGACCACGACTGTTATTTGCAAACATCATTCGAGCTAAATCGTAGCACATCAAAGCACTTTGGAAAAATCGCCTCATTCAGTTTACATTAAAGTCAAATAACAGTGTATTTAAATGTTAGTTCGGTGTTTTTTCTGGGCGTTTGTTCTAACTCTTAACGGCTAGAATTTTCCCTGATTTGGACGAATTTCGTATAGCAAATTTGTTCGACGTTTGCCGTGATAGTGGTTCAGCTATGGAATGGGCTTTCCGTCATGATTTGCTGAAACGTGGGATTATGTGAAAATGGCCAATGCCTTGACGGTGTGAATGAAATGTTCTTAGAACGCAAGCAATCTGCCGACGGTCGTACTGTAAGACGCATTTGCAGGAAGATTTCAATTCGCAAAGATACTTTTTTACAGGTTGTCATCTGTCTATCGAATGCATTATCAAAATGGCTTTCTTCTGTAGCTTCGAATTCTATAAACAGGAATTTTTGATACGTGAACTGCAAATCTCGGCTAATATGGCTGTGGATTGGAAACAGTTCCGCAGAGGCATTTGCCACGAGTGTTTCGTGCAAGAATCGATTTTTTAGGCGGTCTAGGGCATACAGTTGACGTAGACAAAAGCTGTTTTGTCCGAAAATACTATCGAGGAGACAAGGTTAAGCAACAGTGAGTATTCGGCGGATACGACAGAGCAGAGAAAGATTCCTCGTTCCTTTAGTTCGAAGAGACGCTGCAACTTTGCTGCCGATTCTACAACAATATGTGCGGCCTGGGACCACTATTGTTTGCGATTTGTGAGGAGCGTTAACAGTCCAGAATGTAGGTTATCAGCATTTGACTGTTAAGCATTCCATGGATTTCGTTGATCCAATTATTCACGCAACTACTAATCGTGTTGAAAACGTATGGCGGAAAGAAAAACAAGCGCTTGTTTCGTACTCATCGCAATATGCTCTCCAACTATTTGGCCGAGTTTCTATGGCGGCAACGCTTTGGATCAAACCCATTTCACAATTTGATTGAATTAAATGACAGTATGTTGCTTTACTGTTTCAAAACTGATATTGTGTCATATTCGTGATCTGCATAGTCAAACTGACTATAATCCGTAAAAAAAAAGAAAAAAAAAAGATTTCATGTGGGCCCCCTAAACTCGATAAGGGTCGAGAAAAGTTCAGGGAATGGCTTAAAATGGGAAAAAGATTTATCCACGAAACTCCCAGTATACATAAATGGTAGAAACGGTGAAAAAATTCTCAAAAGTATGATTGACTGGTTTTCTGCCAATAGTTTCACCATGAATTTCACGTTTATTTCCCAATAACTTGCTGTAGGAGTAGTATGTGGCGCTCACCCGCGATCATCTTTTATACACCTGTTTAAGGAGCTGGGGCCTGACTACTACACAGTCTACTAATTTCTCATGGAGTTAACAATGAGGTGCATAATTACAATACCAGAAGAAAAAATGACGTTCATTAATTAGCATTAAGATTGTCTTTAGCACAGAATGGGGTGCACAACGCAGCAACAAATTTTTGACCACTTACCCAGTGATTTAAAATGTTTGACAGTAAGGTAAACTGAAATAAATTGAAAAGAAGTTTCTCCTTGATAACTATTTCGTAGAAGCATTTCTGTGTTTGTAATGTGTAAAAGCTGGTGGGTTGGAATTGCTAACTCAATCTGTATATCTTCATTTCGGTAAAGAGGGGGGGGGGAGAACTATATGGTGATATTTATAGTACAAACTTGCAATATGAATGTAAAATGAACATACAGCCCACATTGTCCGTAGACGTACTGGAGAATTCCACTAATTTCACTGCGCTTACACTCTTATGTTGTGGGCCGAATACATTCCCATCTTTATCTCTTCAGGAAAGATGCGACATCACTCCCCTTTTTGGTTATTAAGATTGAGACTGAATGAGATTTTCACTCTGCAGCGGACTGTGAGCTGATATGAAACTTCCTGGGAGATTAAAACTGTGTGCCCGACCGAGACTCGAACTCGAGACTTTTAAATCTCCCAGGATGTTTCATATCAGCGCACACTCCGCTGCAGAGTGAAAATCTCATTCTGAAAACATCCCCCAGGCTGTGGCTAAGACATGTCTCCGCAATATCCTTTCTTTCAGGAGTGCTAGTTCTGCAAGATTCGTAGGAGAGCTTCTGTAAAGTTTGGAAGGTAGGAGACGAGGTACTGGCAGAAGTAAAGCTTTGAGTACCGGGCGTGAGTCGTGCTTCGGTAGCTCTACCTCTTTCAAAATGGTCCGCATACAGTCCTTGACTTCTGGTACAAAGTTGTGACCTCGCATAGCACCCTCACCCGAAAACCATCTTACCGACAAACTTTTGCCGCTTATCTCCGCAGCGTCTTCCTTGACCGCCCTCGAAGCTGGGGTGTACCATGCATACCTGTCACATGATGTCATACCCTTATCCACGTTCCCATGCATCGACCAAAAAAAATAAAATAAAAAATTAATAAATAAATAATAATAATAATAAAAAATAATTAAAAAAAGCAAAAAGACAGAATATGTTATACTTTGTTGTATTTAATGTTTTTTCTTTGTAATGTATTTACTTTTTTTTTTGCTTAACTAATAGTTATTTGTATATGTTTAAATGGAATGGTACCTTGAAGAACTCTTGCATAGTGAATATATATGTACTTTTAGTTTCTTCAATACAAATTATTACAAAAAAAGGGAAAAAAAAGTTGGTAGAGCACTTGCCCGCGGAAGGCAAAGGTCCCGAGTTCCAGTCTCGGTCGGGCACACAGTTTTAATCTCCCAGGAAGTTTCAAGATTGAGACTTTTTATCTTTGTAATTTCTACAGTTGTGGAAAGTCGCGACACGGTGGGATAAATTCTAATAAAACTATTTTCACTGAACATGAGCGGCGAAACTTCGATATCTGCTCGCATCTTGTTAAGCTTTTTGTCGAAAAGCTCTCGCAAACACTATCTATGCTTGACAAGTTACACAGCACGGTGAAAATATAGTTACGTTTATTAATTGTAGTGAAATCTGTTTTATAGCGTACGGGGGTGGGGGATCTTCACACCAGGGTAGTGTACCCACGGCTCCGCCATAAACTGAAACGTTCTAGCAGCCACGCTATTTGTAGAAGCTCTGACCGGCTCAACGCGATATGCACCATTATTTACTTGGAAGACGAGCACAAAGGGTGTCTCGTAATTATAACACCGTTGCCAACTGTGGTTAATCTTTGCAGTAAGTATTTTATGCAACGAGAATTCTGCGACATTTGACAACAGAGCGCAATTACAAAGCTAAATGTCCCTAAGCAATTATTGCACAAACCGTCAAAAATCCCGAATTAACAGTTATTAAAACAAGTTTCACTACTAGGAGTATGCTGAAGCAACTAATTTTTCACCTTTTTCCGAAGTGTAAGTGAAAATGAAAATCCTCGCTAAACACAGCAAGCACTGACATCACGCATTGGCTTCTTCGTTGCCCGCAGATAAACAAGGAAAACACTTTAACGGTTGCGCTGTGAGGCGTATCAGCAAAGAATGATCCGTACTTACCGAGAACTCCGCAGTCAGACAGCAAGCAGCATAGAGATACAGACCCAGGAGGCACTGCTCGCGGAATACGGGCATCCGCCTTCGTAGCTGTCGTCCTCGTCTCCATTTCGTTATCTACATGCAAGTCGCCGAACTGGGGTAAAATAAAAACATTCGCGGTAGGCGGCCAAACACCCAGAAACGGAACTTCCGTCCAGAATACTCACATTTTACCATAAACTCTGGTACAATTACTCACACTCTCCACGTAAACGAAAGGCCCGCGCCGTAAGGCCGAAATTCGGCATTCAACCTCAACACTGTGAGAGTTAATTGAATACCACCGCTTGCACAGACACCAAGTGAATCGACCCTAGCGCCTTCCGTACCAGCAATCGACACGAATCACATCTCGATATCAGGCAGAAGTCGCAATCTACAAATATGTAGAGAACTCTCAGGCAGGCTTTCCAGTCATGATTGACGATACCGGATGTATATTTTAATATGATGAGTCCTGATTTCTGGCACTGTGCAGCGCATTAAGTTATGGATGAGGTGTTACCTGTAGTAATTCCCTGGGCTATGGAAAATAGTTTCAGTTAACCTATGAAAGAAATTTGATCAACGCGATATTCGACTTTAGTAGGGGAGAGGGCTCACTACCTTCCACCACAACGTTTCTTTCCTTGCTGGGAGGTAAAACAGAGAGAAATATCCAAACTAATAAAAAATATTCTTCGCATGGTTATGAGTTTGCCACGGGAAAGACACCTTACAATTGCGATGCCATGATGTGGTTAGTAACCTTAGGCATATCTACACAAATATAATTAAACCTTTCAGCATATGATTTTTATCCTTCAAGCTGTCGATGTTACATACTTTCGGTGTATTAGACCCTGGTTGTTACTGAGCACGATCGACCATCGCTGTTTGAACGCTCGTTGACCGTAAAACACTACTGTGCATTCCACGTAAAAAGTAAATATTCGATCGGACTTCGTAAAAATTAATCTTCAGGTCCGACCTGTGGAGAATAATATGCGACACGTCGCATTAAGCAATCGTTCGTTTCGCCTTCAAACAACTTGACAACAATTCCGTGATACATCTACCTGTAAAATATTAAGTCATTAAAGAAATTCAATGCGGTAATGCTAAAAGGTTCACTACAATAATTGCAGACGCTGATATTTATGAATCATAACTTGATGATCCATAAAAAATATATAACATAAGGATTTCGGTAACCTACCTTTTAGTACATCGAATGCCAAAACAGAAGCGAATCATAAGAAGAGAAAGTCTCTGTGTCTTCCCAAAATCACTTGTTTCTTTCGAAAAATTAACGTAGTTTTTGCTACAGAGGTTTCCTTTTTACGTTTTTGAATTTTTCATTAATATCTGTTAGTTAATCATTGATATTATATATATTTACTCGTGAATAGGAGGTTTAACGATTTGAAAGTTTCTGCGTAAAGGAGGGACTGAAACGTCCTTTTTTTATTTATGCTTCACTGACTTCCTGAATTCTGCATGTTTCCGTATAAGAGCACCTCACACCTCACATCTAGAATTTGGCTGCAATTATTAAAATGGAAATTTGAGGTGGTTACTTGACTAGAGTACACGCAGTTTCCTACGTTCGCACAATCTTACAAGTTAACAAAAACTGGTTATTCTCCGCAAAACATTTCAGCATTTTATGACGCGTTCAGGAAATCTGGAAACATTTTGTCCTTAGTCTGGACAAATATTTTGGTTTTTTAACCAGTTTGGCTGCGTATTGAGGAAACCGGACTAAAAACACCAATCTGACTCTTCAGGCTACCTTATTTTCAATATTTTTGATTACATGACTTTCAACGCCATGGAATAAATGCTTAGTTTGTAAAAAGGCAAAGAATAATTTTAGTATTTTTAGTTGCAAGATAAGTAGAATTAATTTTTGAGTAGGTTTCCCTGATTTTTTGGAATAGTACTTTGAAATTTACAGTTCATTTGCGTTAAGGTGATGAGTTTAAAGCTATTTTCTATAACGACTTTTCTTTATGTTTCATTGTGATCGTATCATACAGTTTTGATTTCACTTTGCAGATTAGATAAGTATGTTTTACAGAAGTGGGTTTAATAGTGAATAAGAAAATAGGAATGCAGGTAAGCTACTGTGAACATCATAGTGAACGTTTTACCGTAGCCAAAATAGACACGAAGCCCATACTTACTACCATAGTACAAGTTTATGCGCCAACTGACTCCGGGGATGATGATGAGATTGAAGAAATGTATGATGAGATGAAAGAAATTATTCAGGTAGCTAAAGAAGACGAAGATTTAATCGTGATGGGGACTGGTTTTTTCCAGCAGGTAAAGGAAGCGAAGGAAGAATAGACGGTGAATATGGACTGGGAGAAATGAAAGAGGAAGCTGGCTGGAAGAATTTTGCACACAGCATAACTTAATCATCGTTGACACTTGGTTTAAGAACCATAAAGGAAGGGTATATACGTGGAGACATTGGAAGGTTTTATGTTAATTCTATAATCGTAAGACAGTGATCCAGGGGACAAATATTAAATTTTAAGATTTTTCCAGGGGCAGGTGTGCACTCTGGCATTTTATTAGATATGGGATGTCGATTAAAACTGAAGAAATTGGAAGAAGACAGGAAATTAAGGTGATGGGACGTGGTTCATGGTGTGGGTTCCTGTAGTCATGTCCTAGTTCATGAACCACGTGCAACGTATGAGTGGCCAAGTCAGTGGTCCCGATAGTCGGGATACCAGTTACTTTGGAATAAGGGTGGGTATTTCTGACATATTCTGAGTCGTGGTCATCTTTGTGCTCATGCAGCAAAGACTACCAAATCCACCAGTTAGTCCCTCAACCGTTTGAGATAAAACTCAATGGGACTCGGGGCAAGTAAGGCTAGCAACCTGCTTCCCCGATATTTTAAATATGATGCTGGCAACAATCAGAGCAAAATGCCTCGGACCTTTGGAGGTGACAGAGTCCCACTTCTAACTGACAAACCAGGGACTCCTAAGATACGACTTGGCAAACAAATGGTAATGAGATGGGGAGGTATTAATATCAGTGGGGGCTACCCTGGGAAGAAGGCTGAGCTGGCAGAGGCTGCAAGTAAGATGGGGCTGGACGTTTTAGCTGTTAGTGACATTCAGGTAAGGGGTGAGAAAGAAGAGGAAGTGGGAGAATACAAGGTCTACCTGTCAGGAGTCAAAGCAGGAATAGCACAATGGGGTGTAGGGCTTTACATCAGGAAAGAAATTGAACCCATAATAGTTGCAATAAGGTATGTAAACAAATGACTGATGTGGATTGATTTGACAGTGTCTAGCAAGAAAATTAGGATTGTGTCAAAATATTTGCATTGTGAAGGGACAGATCGAGATAAGATGGATAGTTTTTATGACACACCTGGTGATGTAGTTGTTAGAGTAAAGGACAAGGATGGTGCTCTGCTCATGGGTGATATTTATGCCAGGATTAAAAATCAAACAGTAGACTATGAAAAGGTTATGGGTAAATTTGGAGAGGATATGGAGGCCAACAGGAACGGGAAACAACTCTTCGATTTCTGTGCCAGTATGGGCTTAGTAATCACAAACTCCTTTTTTAAACATATGAACACTCACCGGTATACTTGGGAAGGCAGGGGAACCAGATCTGTCATTGACTATATAATAACAGATCAGGAATTAAGGAAGGCTGTGAGGGACGCACGTGTAATCAGGGGATTCTTTGATGACACTGATCATTATTTAATCTGCAGTGAATTTGGGATTGTGAGGCCGAAAGTGCAGGAGGTCAGGTCCATATGTAGGAGGATAAGAGTGGAGAAACTTCAGGATAAGGAAATCAGGCACCAGTACATAACAGCAATATCAGAAAGGTACCAGTTAGTTGAATGTAGTCAGTTACAGTCATTGGAAAAGGAATGGGCAAGGTACAGGGACACAGTAGTAGAAGTGGCCAAAGAATGTCTTGGAACAGTAGTGTGTAAACCATTTTGTGATGCATTTCGGTAAACTTTGAAGATATTGTAGAAATTATCTTTTGCATCAGTCCGTCACACTTAGCAATATGTCGTCCATGAAAACTGCAAAACATCACTTAAAACTCCATCAATTATTGAACCGATCAATTGAAGGAGAAGAGAGCCTATACCAGTCATTAATTGTGATGTAGTCTGAATCCAGAAGACGATTCTCTGAGAGTGAACCCAAGAAACTGTAATGTAAGATCGAATCTGGTCTGGCCTGAAAAACTGCCTAATTTGTTGTTTTATTGCAGAAAAAACTGACTATTGACTCTAAATAACTGAAAGTATGAAGTAATCCAAGTGAGTACTAAATGAAATCCTCTAGGTTTGCATGATTTATCGTGTAACGTGAATTTAAAGGCTGTAAATTCAAGCAAATACTTAGGAACTACAATTACGAATAACTTAAATTGGAACGATCACATAGATAATGTTGTTGGGAAAGCAAACCAAAAACTGTAACTTATTGATAAAACTCATAGAAAACGCAACAGGTCTATTAAAGAGACTGCTTCCATTACGCCTATCCGCCTTCTTCTGGAGTATTGCTGTGTAGCGTGCAATCCGCTTCTGACAGGATTGACGGAGGACTTCGAAAAAGTTTGAAGAAAGGCACCTCGTTTTGTACTGTCGTAAAATAGAGGCGAGAGTACCTTGCATATGATACGTGAACTGGAATGCTATCATTAAAACAAAGGCTTGTTTCGTTGCAGTAGAACCTTCTCGTGAAATTTCCAACATTAAGTTTTTCCACCGAATTGGAAAATATTTTTCTTGGCGCCCATCTACATAGGGAGAAATGAGCACCGTCACAAAATAACAGAAATCAGAGTTCGCACGGAAGTATTTACGAGCTCGTTTCTCCCGCGATCTGTTTGGGAGTGGAATAATAGAGAAATAGCTTGAAGGTGATAGGATGAACCGTCAGCCACTTAATTACGAAATGCAGTGTAGTCACGTAGATGTAACAGAAGCACGTCTCTTTATTTCCACAACATACTCCAAATACCTAACTTGCAGGCCCTTCTTAATTTTTCTTTAAAAAAATGGCTCTAAGCACTGCTACCGTAGGAGCAGCGTGGTTCCGGCCTGAAGCGCCTAGAACCGCTCGGCCACAACGGCTGGCCCTTAACTCTTGTGCAGAAAGGTGTTCAGTATTCTGCTGCATCCATTTTCAATAAGCCACCGAAAGAATTCAAAAATCTTAGCACTAATCCACGTGCTCTCAAATCGAAACTGAAGAGCTTCCTCATGGGTCACTTCTTCTGTTCTGTCTAGGAGTTCCTTGAAAAATTAAGCTGCTTCTTATGTTATATTGTTCAATGTGTCTACAAAAATTTTGGTTTTGTCGATTCAAAAACATTTTATTTTATCTGTATTATTTTTGTGTTTTAATTTCATGTACTGTTCCATTACCTTGAAGATTTGCCCCTCAATTTGGTCCTACGAAACTAGTCGTCTAAATAAAAATAAATAAAATAAGAGTCGAGCGAAATGAACGAGAGGCAGTGGTTGTGAAGGGAGTAAGATAGGGATGTAACCTATTCCCGATGTTATAAAATCCGTACATTGAACAAGCACTAAATGAAATCAAAGAAAAATTTGGAGTAGGAATTGAAGTTCAGGGAGAAGAAATAAAAACTTCAATATTTGCCAGTGACATTGCAATTCTATCAGAGACAGCAAAGAACTTGAAAGACAAGTTGAACGGAAAGAACAGTGTCTTGAAATGGGGTTATAAAACGAACATCAACAAAAGCAAAACATGGATAATGGGATGTAATCGAATTAAATCATGCGATGCTAAGGGAATTAGAAAACGAGACATTCGAAGTCATAGGTAAGTTTTATTGTTTGGGCAGCAAGAAACTGATGATGGTGGAGGTAGAGGGGATATACACTGAGAAGCCAGAACATTATGACCACCTACATAACCGCCGGTGTGTCCACTTTTGGCACTGATAACAGTGGTGACACATCATGGTATGGAAGCAAAGAGGCATTGGTAAGTCGCTTGAGGGAGATGGTACCACATCTGCACACACAGTTCACCCAATACCCGTAAATATTGGGGAGTGGGGCAATAAGCTCTGGCACCACGTTCAATGACATCTCAGATGTTTTCCATCGGGTTCAGATCTGGCGAGTGGGGAAAGAGGGGGGGTGGGAATGCACATTAACTGGAACTCGCCTCTGTGTTCCTCGAACCACTCCACCACACTCCTAGTCTTCTGACATGGCGCATTACCTTGTTGACAAATGCCACTGCCGTCGGGAAACATGATCGTCATGAATGGGTGTACGTGGTCTGCAACCAGTGTGCCATACTCCTTGGCCGTTATGGTGCCTTGCATGTGCTCGACTGGATCCACGGATGCCCACGAGAATGATCGTCAGAGCGTAATGAAGCCGCCGACAGCTTCTATCCGTCCTGCTGTATAGGTGTCAAGAAGCTGTGCTCGTGGAAGACGACGAGTTTGTGCCTTCCCATTAGCCTGATAAAGAAGGTGTTGGAATTCATGAGAGCATACAACTCTCTCCACTACGGAAATGTCCAATGCCGATGGTGACGAGCCCATTTCAGTCGTAGTTTCCAATGTCGTTGTATTAACATTGTCACATGCATGGGTCATCGGTGTGGAGGCACACTGTTAGAAGTGTTCGATGCTCTGTGTGTTCAGACACACATGTACTCTGCCCAGCATTAAACAATTATGTTAGTTTAGCCACAGTTCGTCGCCTGTGCTGTTTTACCAGTCTGCCCAGCCTGCAATGTCCGAAATCTGTAATGAGGGGTAGGTGCCCAATCCCAGAACTTCTGGACGAGGTTTCACCTTGGTTTTGCCTTGTTTTGAAGACACTCACGGCAGCACTCCTCGAACACCGGCAAGTCGTAGAGTTTCCGAAATGCTCATGTTATGTCTCTGGACCATCACAACCTTCTCTAGACCAAACTCAGATAGATCGCGCCTTCCCCATTGTACACACGGTGAGGATGCTTACTGACAAAACGTGCACTGTGCGTGTGTCTGACTAGCAGTCATTCCTTTCCAAGTGATGCTGCTACAGCCTGGAAGGGTTTATACCGATAGTAGGCAGGTATTCATAATGTTATGACCGATCAGTGTAAAATGTAGATTGGCAATGGGAAGAAAAGTATATCTGAAGAGAGATTTGTTAACATCTAATAGAGATTTAAGACTTAGGTAGTCTTTTTTTGAAGGAATTTTTCTGGAGTGTAGCCGTGTATGGAAGCGAAACATGGATGATAAATATTTTGGACAAGAAGAGAATAGAAGCTTTGCAAATTTGATTTTACAGAAGAACGTTGAAGATTATATGGGTAGATCACGTAACTAATCAAGAGGTGCCGAATAGAAATGGGCAGACAAGAAATTAGAGACACAGCTTGACCAAAAGAGCGGATCCGTTGACAGGATTCATTCTGAGATACGAAGGGATCGCCAGTACAGTACTGCACGGAAGTGTGGGAGGTAAGTAAGCAGATTCAGAACGATACAGGTTGCAGTTGTTGTTAGGAGATGAAGAGGCTCGCACAGATTGGTGAAGCATGGAGGGCTGCATCATATCAGTCTTCAGACTGAAGACTACAACAACAACAATAATTCACAAAACAACATTTTGTTGTATTTTTATGTCGGAAATTTGAAAACGTTATTATGCGATGGATGGCGCGTGTGCGTGGAATTCTGTGACATCAGCCAGGCACGAATCGCGGCGTTTAGGCGATCGAAGTTGCTACTATGCTGCCTCTTTTGTGGGGTCGCCATCCGTTGAAGTCATTATCGCTCGGCTCTTCTTCATTGGTTAGAACAGTCGCTCATCTGGGTTTGTATGCAGTTCACTTGTAGGCCTCTGGTCGTGCATCCGTGCATTTCAGTTTAGAATGCGTAGTACTAAAGGACTCACTGCCCTTCCCTTATTTCCACTCCCCAATGATTTCACCAGCCTTTACGTGGACGCACTTTATTTCGTACTACCTCACAAGTGAACAAAGTGATATATGAATACATTACAAATTACCCTCGAGCTGTGGCTCTTGGTGGTCGAGACATACGTCTTCTGGTTGCGATGTCTCCAGGCTATCTGAGGCATTCGCTCTCAATGGTTGTCTGGCAGTACCTGAGGGGAGAAAAGGCCTAGAAAGTCCTGTTCCGCACACATATTACAATATTTCCTGGCTGGGAGAAGATTATACTGGGCAGACTGACTGTCCAGTTCGCAAAATGCGCCTACATGGCAAAGTGACGGGTGAGTTATGGAACACACCATATTCCGACTCTAAACTGAGTTTTCTCGTTTCACAAGATAAACACGAATTTGACACATAAAGTGAAATCGTAAATTCAAAACAAGAAAAAATGTAACTAGAGACAATATCAAGGCATATAAAAATGAAATAATCAAAGAATTAGAATACACACACCAACAAAATATTACTACATATTTCATATGAAACATGAAGGGTACTAACGTGTAAGACATAAAAATCACTATTAATGTCATATTGCATAAGAGACATTAAAGGTACTAACATTTAAGACATAAAAGCAACTCAAGTATTACTTTCACACAGCACATGAAATTTAGGATATCAATATTGACAACAGATTTTGCTATACGCCTCTTGATCTGCCCATTAGCAGTTTTTACCACAACTACACGGACACACTTGTCAGGTCTAGGGAACAGCTTCCCGACGAATCCCAGCCCAGCCTCCATACAAAGGGAGCACACGTTTGCCGATCTGGGTCTACCATGCCTCTTCCTACGTCCATGTACTTTGTTGCTGCAGCTGATGCACGTACTCAGTGAACCACCTCTTCAAAAAGGGCTGATGCAGCTGCTGTACAAGTTGTCACCTGTGAAACCTGTTGACAGAAATCTCAAGGATGCGTCATGAGAGAGAGCCCACAACGGCATTTAATTTAGGAATGCTTCTGCCTGTCAGTTCTTCAGATGTCAGTACTGTATTGCCAATGACACGCTGGAGATGTGACAATACATTTGACTACTGCTTCCCACAATCGGCCAAAGTGGGTGGCACGAGGTGGAGTAAAATATTAAATTGTACTATCTGAGGCCAAAAACTTATCACAGAGAAAGCACCTACAAACGTGGTACCATTATCACTACACATCTGAAAAGGATTTCCTCTTCTCGCAATGAATCCCATGAGAGCAGCCAGAAATGATCTGATTACCAATTCGCTAACTAGCTCTAGGTGTATGGCTTTGGTCCCACGTAAATAAGTAAAGCAATATAGGCTTTGGTAGTAATGTTACTATGCCTTCCACCATGCTTCACTGTAACTCGGCCTGGATAATCCACTCCCCAAGAATGGACGAGACTGGTTTACTGCAGATGCTGGTAGGTGGCCCATAAGTTGAACTGCAGCCTGGGACTTCAAGCATTTCACACATTTCCCGGTAGCTCCTTTGACTGTGTTGCGACCTAGGGAATTAAAAACAGCCTACGCAACATAGGAAGCGAAAATTATGGCACAACATACAAGAAATCTTCATATACACACACGATGAGAATTTATGATGCTTAGGTGGTGTGAAGTTGCTCATCACATGGTGCGTTGGCACTCTTCAGCCACCCTCCCACTCGTAAAATAGCTTCTGGATCAATTTATGGATGTAAATCTCTTAATTCGCTATTATGAGGAATACAAAAACTGGCCTTCAACAATGCGATCTCACTAGCGTAATCACCATGTTGATCTATGCCAAAGGCTCTTTTGATAGCGTTTTGGTATTCCTGTGGGGTGAGTGGCCCAGTTATCCTCTATTTGTTGCAGCCTTATATTGTTAACAAACCTCAGTGCATAAGCCAAAATCCTTTGAGTTTCCTTGAAAGAGGAATACTTACACTACAATTCTGCATCAAGCTTAATAACAGACATCAAAGACACCTACATACCTTTCTGGCGCATCTTCTATCACACGTGAAGGACAAGTCCAGATCACAGCTGAATAGCCATGATGGGGCAGAGCACCACTGCAAAAGTGAACCCATATGTGCTGCGCTGATGCCACGTGATAAGCAATCAGTGGGAGTGTCTTCTGATTTGACGTGTCTCCAGTTGGAAACAACTCAGTTCCTGAATTTCATAGACTCTGTTGACAACAAAGGTTTTCCCGTGAGACTACGTTGCAGCCAGCTGAGAACTATTGGAGAATCCGTCCAAATATGGATATCACTACTGTTTACAATGTCTAAGTCACTGGCCAAATTATGAATGAGTCGAGCAAGACGAAGAGTATCTCATAATTCCAGTCACAAAAGAGATTGTTCTTTGAAAGGGGTTAAACGAGATTCGGCCACAGCCAATGAAACTGCAATCTTGTTGTTAAGGAAGAACACATGTGATGTATACACAGGCATCATATGCCAACTGTGAAACATCACAGAAACATGGAATTTCAAATTTAACGTATTGAGGACAGGGAATGACATGCCTCCTAATAAAAATTCAGTTCGATAAGGCAGTTACATATAAACGACATTCCATTCATCAGCTAGGTTGGATAGAAGGACTTAAACCAAATCAAGGCTTAGTTGACACAAGCGCTGCAAGAACAGTTCCATCTTGTGACTAATGGGTCAAAAAGGCCTAGTGGGTCAAAAATGAATGCTATTGTAGACAGGCGATCTTTGAGCACAGATAATTCTTCAGCTGCCAGTGGCACTGAAATGGATCAGAGCAGTGGTACCGTAAGATTCCCAATGTTTTTATTGCATCTCCATCAATGAGACTACAATGTACAAACGTTTCAGTGCGCTGCACTGAAATTTGTTCCACAACCTTGTGGCTACTGGAGTTCCATTTCCTCAGTGGAAACCATCCAGAAGCAGATAGCTTAGTCACCTGGGTTTCTGAGTTTCAGATTCCATATCTGACTCGCCTATGAAGTCGCCCACATAGAAACTAATCAATGAAGTTTAGGCTGCCACTGAAAACTTGTCTTGATTTTCGAAGCCCAACTGTTGGAGACATGTAGTCGCAATAAAGGCAGCAGGAGCAGTTCCATAAGTGGCTGTGGACAATCCATATTCTTGTATCAGCTCACATGGTGATTCTCACCACAGAATTCTCTGAAAGTTACTACTATCAGGATGGAGAGACAGTGATACCTGGCCTCGTAACTGAATGAGAGAAAGAGCTCGAAAATCTAGATTTCGCAGCACCAGATTCCGACATCTCGTAACAGGTTTCTGACTTAAGTGTTTCAATACTATACCTTACCAATTATGTAGTATATCGATGCGAAAATTACGACTGATCACTGGCGACATCCAATTGGAAGTTACTGGCAATGCTTGAGGAAGTTCGATTTAGCGGCTCACCACGATTTCTCGTTGAGGTTTGTTTGGAAGCTCAGGATCGTTCCTTGAAACTACTATGAAATTATCGAGCAAGGTAACGCAGTACTTAGCACAATGGACTTGCATTCGGGAGGTTGACAGTGCAAACCTGCGTCTGGCCAGTAAGGTGTAGGTTTTCTGTGATTTCCCTTAACTGTTTACTGTGAATGCCATTATGGTTCTCTTGAAAGGGCAAGGCCGATTTCCTACTCCATCCTTCCATGAATATGCTCCGCGTCATTATCGACAGGACGTTAAACTTCAACCTCCTACTCTTCCAGCTACGAAATAGGAGTTAGTATTTGCCCATATCTATGGACACCACAATTTGTACACGGAATGTGGTGTCACTAAAAGCCTGTGTGCCATACTTTGCGAACGATTCTTTTGTTCATCAGCAAGTAATTAAAATCTGTGCCATAACGAAAACATTTATCCGGCTGCGTTGGCTATCGTCAGACGAGGCAAAGGAAACAGAGGCAGCTCAACGTTGGAAAGCAGGGAAGTCGCATTTGTCATTAGTTTAAGTGTAATATCATAAAAGAATTCTTAAGGGAAAATACTGCAGTCCTGACAGAGGTTGTAAACTCCAAGGAGAGAGTGTTAGCTACGTATATTACGATTTGTCGCCAATGGCAGCAGACGTAAGATTCAGTGTTCTTCTGCTGCCACAATTATTAACTAAAATTGTTCCTTGAAATGTGCAACGTGATTTATAGTTGACTGAGAAAATACATCGTGGTAAAGTAAAATAAATAAAACAAAAGTCATTCGTGAAAACATTATTGATTCATTAGTGGATGTAGCACAACAAGATAACCCGTAAATTTCAGAGACCCATATTCGAAGAAGAAAGATTACACATGGTGGAGGCGCGCATCATCTAATAAATAAAACAGTTGCATAAGAAATGAAGCATTTAGCGACTGTTAGAATTGAAAAAAAAAAAAAAAACTACATGGCAGATGGCATGGATATAGGTTGGAATTTTTCAGTATTTACAACAGTGAGGCAAGTACATTTTATGAATTAACGTCCATGGAATGTCGATACTTCGGTTTTTAGATTTCATTTCCGATAAGTATCGGAGATAAAACCTAAGAAGAGAAAGAAGGTCGACAGACTTAACCTCGTGTTGCACATAGAATAACCATTAAGTATTCGGTAAAAAATGAAACACGTGTTTCATTTCTTGCATCTCTATTGTTAATACTCCTCGCACGACGTGCCGCAAATACATCAGCAGTCTTTAAATTTCTTTAAAAACTCTGTCCTTAAAGTATCATCTCCTCAGACGTCGACATGTATATTTGAATCGTATTTAATTCCGTCGGCTGTGACAAAACATGAATTTTAGTTGGGCGGTTGGCACGATCACGCTACACTTGACACAATCTGTTGGGTCGGCTGTCCAGTGGTGCGACGCGCCCGACAGTGAAGGATCGTCGGTCGGTCGGTCAAAACACCGACACACAACCAATTTGTCGGATGGACAGTGGTTGAGGTGCCACGAGAGGCGCTGCTGGCGAGTCACGTGATCAGGCTGACGGCTGCGACAGACGAAAGGAAGAGCTGTGAATCATTCTTCCTGCTTTGCTCGTAGAGATAATGTTCGAAGTGCTTTCTTGAGTTATTTGATGGCGTTGGTGTTGTTGGTGGAGTAGTTTTCGCTGTTGTTGGAGTTTTCCAATAACGTGGCCAGTTCTATGTGTGTAATGATTTACAAGCTTTAATTCCTTCTGAACAGAGACCGAAAACCATGAGAAGGTGTTTGCTGGAGACAAATCTTGTGCAGATTTAAGAACAATTTGAGGTGGCTTGAAGAGCTACCCTGACAACTCTGAGAAGAGCGAAGAGGAAGTATAACAAGGACATCATCGTGGAGGCAGAAACAGACTAGAGCAGACAGTGTCACAAGAATGCTTATAACGGTGAAGTGTTTTATTAAAGGTTCACAGGCTACCAAGGATTTTGTCGAAGAGGTTGTAAAGTAGTTGCAAACGACTGAAATCACCAGAAGATGGAAGGAGTACTTCTACCATCCCCAATTGTAATGAAACCAAACTAGGATTCTATTTACAGTCCAACTACGGCTGACCCACACCACTGTCGTCCCTCCTCCTCCCCCCCCCCCCCTCCCCGATGCACACAACATGATATCCAAACGAATCAAATAGCTTAAGAAGGGAAGCCCAGGTGAAAACAGAATACAAGCCAAATTGATCCAGACTGGAGGTGAGAAACTTGCAGCAGACTACACCAGCAGATAATTGTAAGGACCAAAGAAGAAATACCAGAGAGGAAAACGCTTCTAATCTATGCAGTCCATAAACGAGGATGATAGACAAATATGTGTTATTGTTGAGTGGCCCTCCTTAGTCAAAGATATGTTATCCTGTCCAGCTGCCTGTATAGAGAACTCAACTCTTGAAAATTAGTAATTCAGGGAGGTTTGCAGCCAAGGTTCTGAACAGTAGATCAGATCTTCGTTCTTTGGTAATTCACTGAAAAACAGATGACACAGTAAGGAACCAGAGTTAATCTGTTGATTTCACGAAGTTATATGACTGCATACACCACAGAAGCCTGTTCATTAGCACTCGTCGACAAGGTCAATATACTGTTCGAGTTGTTACTGTGGGTGGAAGACCAGCCCTGCAACTGCGTTTCTCAATGGGAACCCTTCATATAAAATAGAGATCAGCTCCATGATCCATGCAGGGACTCAGTCCTACAGCCCAATGGAACCGGTTATGGTCGAGGTAAATGTCGAGATCATTAAGGCTTCAACTATAAGAAATATTGATCCTACAAATAGTACTATATTCCTGAGACGAGTCGAGTATCGACTGGACACAGTGGAGAAGGTAACTTTTAGCCACATGCTTCCTTTGGGTCTGACTGCATGGAACTGAATTAAGGAAGAACATACTGTATTCGCGTTTTTGCATTGAGAGCGTAGCAGAGAGACACTGTGGAACAGAGGCGACAGTGGCAGTGGTAGAGATAACTGGTGGAGACAGCTGCAGAGAGTGAGTGGAGCCTAGATTTTCTCCAGTAATCGTCACGGTGTGGGGTGGGAGGGGGGTGGTAGGGGGAACTATTTTCATGTTTTCCACATCCCTATAGCCATGTTTTTGTTCCCCATTTTAGCGTAGTATGAGTACTTAACTCAGAGAGATTGGATAAAAGGATGTACAATGTTGCATGTTAGAACAGCGTACGTTCATGTGCAAAAATGTTTGAAGAATAAACGAGAATGAGACTGAGCAGCTGGTTCCCCACTTTTATGTCATTGTTTTACAGAGAAACATTTTCACCTGTTTGTGCTCAGGGGAGCATTTTTAAACTGCTGGTATACTACAAAAAGTCAGTGTAGAGGGGACACCCTATTACATGAATGAATACATACATTTGACTGGGGGGGGGGGGGGGGGGGTGACATCTGTAACCAGTAGCTGGTGTAATAAAAAACATTGAAGTAACACAAGTGAAAACGCAGTGCCAGTAACTCAAGGTTCAATATGTTAACGTCACTATGCAGGCAGTCAGAGCATACTGTAAATCTAACTTTGCCATCTTGTTATGTGAGGACTTTGGATACAACGATTATAATAACTGTTCCAGTAACTGGTATTCAATCATGTCTTCCATGTCCCTGGTTGTCACTAAGATGGCGACACTGGTACCAGGCTCTGGGATGGTTATAAATTTCAGGTTGCCTACATTACAGCTTCCAAGGACAACATAAATTTTATAATTATTATTTCACATAATTGACCAAATTCAGACATTCATAAAGCCATAATTTACTCATTTAGATGTATAATATAGTGGAAGTTCAACAGAATAACACAAATAGTTAGGAACTTGAGGAACCGAGTGCTTTTCGACTCCCCGTAGATTGTGTCCATATACCTGGACTTTATCCATTCATTGTTGGCGAAAGAGCGCTTACCGACTTCCAAACTTGACACTTAACCTCAAAACTTTCCTGAACGTTTCTTTATTACATGTTTCAAGTCAATTAACACAATTTACAGAGCGATGAGTCAGCTACTCTCATGTGTGGGAATCTTTAGAAATTCAAGTTATACTGGTACATTTTTAAGACCTGTGTAAGGCACAAAATTTTCAGATACATTACACAAACACAGTAACATCACTACAGTAATAAGTTTGCATTCAAAATTACATAACCCCACATAGTAACTTTTAACAAACTTCTTTGTTCTTTATGAGAGAATTAAAGTGTCTTCCAAACAAGTATTTGCATAATTCATCACTTCGTTCATAAATATTATCAGAGTGTTCATAATGCTGTGAAGAAACTAATTGTATTGTTCACGTCCATAAGCCGTAAAGTCATTGGTTTAATTCACATGGGGAACTTTGCTATAAATTTTACAGACTATGGTAATATTTCTACAATGAAACCTGAACAGAGAATTTTATGGGCATCACAGAATAACAAGGTATTTCTATTACTGCACACTGATGTTCATTAAGGAAGATTGAAGGAAAGCTTGTGAAGTGGAAGGAAGTTTATTCACCGCCAAATTTCTCTCCAACAAAATCTCCATCATTTACAACTCTGCAAACTTAGTTCATTACGTCAGCTATGTTAGCTTTCCAATGAACAATGAACTTCCAAAGACCCTAACTAGTAACACTGGAAGATACATAGCAATTAGACGTTAACTTCGTAATTTTGTGTGTAATAATTGGACGTAATTCCACTTGCTACATAGTAGCAGATGCTGCAAAACTAGATATGCAAGGCACTTTCATACTGAGGCTCAATAAACTGTGCCATCAATCTGATCACTAATAAATGCAGGGCATTTCACGATTCCTGTTACAGGTTTTCATAGAAACCTTAGTAGACGAAGTTTTGGTAATGAGCTCATGTCCAGAAATGCACAGTCTCCTCTACAAACCATGAAGGCCTGTATTAGAAATTGTGAAACACACTGCACATGGCCAACAGCGAGAGCAAACTACAGATTTTGTATCTTGCTTGCGGTGGCGAGGAGACAAAGTTAATTCACATCACCTGCAGTGCATCCAAACAATGATCAGTAAGACATCCTTACTGAACACATGCAACATCTAAATAGGCAGTCTCAATTTATCAGAAGCTGTTCGTAGTATACTTCAATGTAACTGATGTATGGACTCAAAATTGCAAGTCTTCAGTTCTTATATAGCTTGGCATTATAGCAAGTCTCTTGACTGTAGTGCCAAAACTAACGAGTGCATTGCAGCGGATGTTCACATTCGAGGGTACAATTTTTGTAATTAAAAAATTAAGCAGATAACTGCACTTCACGAATTTTTTCCAAGTCTCTTAATTTTCACGTTATAATGAAGTATTACATAGGAGCTCTAAATTCATAAAAATTACTGTATTAAAGAAACGTCATTATTCCACTAGCTCTGTCGTCTGTTAAGTTTATCATTGGGCACCCAAATATGACAATGAAAGACACAGTAACAGAAAGCACACACACAAAAACCAAAGTTGTGCTGCACAGACTGCATAAAACCCCTTTCGGTGCGAAATAACCACACCAAGGTAGCTGCACAGTAATTATAGATGTATTTTGTAGTAAAAGGACGATACCAAGATGTTAAACGTTGTTCTATTAATGTATTTATCAGCACTGAGCATGTTATATAGTCAAAAACGCTGAACAGTTTATTGCTCATAAGTAAATAGCCAAAATAGTGCTAATTTACTTTCAGTACATTTAATTCGAAAATCATGGCATACTGCCACTTATTATTTGCAAAATATTCATGGGTTTTGTTATCTTGGGCCTCGTAGCCTAATACCGTTGGGGTCGAAAAATCAAGAGTTGACCAAGAGAGGCCGACAGGAAAGGTAAACAGAAGTCAAAGTAAGCGGAAGTGTTGTCAGAGCGCAGCAAACCGTACGTGATAAAAGCACTTTCCTGTCGGTAAAAAATAATGTTTAACAGCACTTATTGAATAAATGTAATTTTTACAACATGTGGACAGTTCATAGAGATTTGTTATATGTACCATTCAATTAGACATTGAAAACTGTTTAGCTGGTACACACGGGTCACTCCTCAGCTAATAATTAAAGCTACTTGTCATGAAAGTATCTTCATCATTTTAATAATAGTGGAAATAATTACACATATTGTTTGATCTGGTACAGAAGTTAAAATTCCTCATAATTAAACTGAAATTGTTCCACTGAAATGTTGCAATCTTTGTCTAAAATACTAACTTAGATATTTAATGTGTATCTATAGGAAAGCATCATACAGCAGTAACACACTGCATGTTCAGCACAAAGCTAATCTTTTAGAGAGCTGATATGTCTGTCAGTTGAAATACTTTGCAGTGGAATTTATTGTCATGATGATAGCCCATGCATGTTCAGATAACGACTGACTTCAACCAAGACAAAATATATTGACTTTTTAATATGTAGATTATAGAACAAATGAATTTTGTTTCGAAAATTCCATTGTGTTTCTATAAGACTTCCAGAGGAAGTAATGGGTTTCTCTAATTAAAATATTTAAAAAATCCAATTTACAAGCTTAATTTCAGTTAGCATCATTGGCTATTATTTAAAAGTATGTTAAAGTATGTATGATGTCTCCTAAGATGTAGTGCACACATTATCAGTCCACATATACAGGGTGTTACAAAAAGGTATGGCCGAACTTTCAGGAAACATTCCTCACACACAAAGGAAAAAAATATGTTATGTGGACATGTGTCTGGAAACGCTTACTTTCCATGTTAGAGCTCATTTTATTACTTCTCTTCAAATCACTTAAATCATGGAATGGAAACATACAGCAACAGAACGTACCAGAGTGACTTCAAACACTTTGTTAAGGGAAATGTTCAAAATGTCTTCCGTTAGCTAGGATACATGCATCCACCCTCTGTCGCATGGAATCCCTGATGCACTCATGCAGCTCTGGAGAATGGCGTATTGTATCACAGCCATCCACAATACGAGCACGAAGAGTCTCTACATTTGGTACTGGGGTTGCGTAGACAAGAGCTTTCAAATGCCCCCATAAATGAAAGTCAAGAGGGTTGAGGTCAGGAGAGCGTGGAGGCCATGGAATTGGTTCGCCTCTACCAATCCATCGGTCACTGAATCTGTTGTTGAGAAGTGTACGAACACTTCGACTGAAATGTGCGGGAGCTCCATCGTGCATGAACCACATGATGTGTCGTACTTGTAAAGGCACATGTTCTAGCAGCACAGGTAGTATGCCGTATGAAATCATGGCGGTGAATCAGTACATACTGGCGAAACTAAAATGAGCTCTAACATGGAAATTAAGCGTTTCCGGACACATGTTGACATAACATCTTTCCTTTATTTGTGTGTGAGGAATGTTTCCTGGAAGTTTGGCCGTACCTTTTTGTAGCACCCTGTATAACCCTAAATGCATAATAGTATGCTTTATATCAAACAGCAACAGAAAAGCATTTAATAATGTGAAGAACAGTAGACAATAAAATTTTATGATTTAAATTCTGTCCATTTACGTCAGAACCACACTCTGTAGTGTGAAAACCATAACTGATCTAGTAACAACAGAGAGTCAAGTTATAGTTAGCTGTTCTAACTTCTGCCGAAGATACACATAATACAATATACAAGTCAATCGACATTGTAAGCACCCGTAACAGAAGGTATAATATACATCCTTCAGGATAACAAAGGATGTCTTATATCTAGCTGATTAAGGATTTCGGTTAAGTGAGCAATAACATTTTAAAATTGTGGAGCATGCGAAGTAAGTAGTAGCTGTATGTTACATGAAGGGTAATAAACATTTCTACATCAGTCATATACAATATCGTTTAGTGTTAATCTAAAAATATTGTTCCATCCATATTGGAAGTACTAAACATGACACTGCATCATCTAACTAAACCACATGTAGTTCTGTTTGGTACAAACATTTGCAACGGACTTTTTTTACAGTGGTTTCAAGAACCAACACTAATAGCTTCAGTAATGGCAATGGGAAGTCCCTATGTTTCCTTTCAAAGCGAACTAATTTCAAAGACTAATAGTACAAACTTAAACTAAGATATATTTGTAGAATTCAAATATTTTGGGGAGAGAGTATGGATAAGGAAACCATCTCCAAGCACACAAATTCCAATTTCATTAATTACTTTTAAAACTGCAAGTGTAGCCTACAGATTCAAGTTTTAGAGTGTAAACTAATCCGAAAAAGTAATTTTACGCTAAGTGTTGAATACATATGCGACTAACAGTGGCCGGCCGTTGTGGCCGAGCGGTTCTTGGAGCTTTAGTCCGGAACCATGCTGCTGCTACAGTCACAAGTTCGAATCCTGCCTCGGGCATGGATGTGTGTGCTGCCATTAGAACTATTTAAACCTAACTAACCTATGTCTAGGGAACTGATGACATCAGATGTTAAGTCTCATAGTGCTCAGAGCCAGTTTGTTTTTAGCATTAAGGTCGTATGATTATGGCAACAGAAAAATTTAACTTCGAACACTATGGCTTCAATAAATAATTCCTTTCACGTAGAGGTAAGGGTAGTGAGAGGTTACTTTTTATTACGACTGGTGTTGGTCACTCACCATTTATGTAAACGACCAAATATAAGAAAATGGAACCTAACATCAAAATGTTTCAAATGGCTCTGAGTAATATGGGACTTAACTTCTGAGGTCAGCAGTCGCCTAGAACTTAGAACTAATTAAAACTAACTAACCTAAGGACATCCATGCCCAAGGCAGAATTCGAACCTGCGACCGTAGCGGTCGCGCGTTTCCAAACTGTAGCGCCTAGAACCGCTTGGCCACTCTGGCCCGCAATCTGATATCGAAACGGAACAGGGGACCCAGTAAGATTACTAAATAGAGTTTCTTTTCGAGAAAATTACTATCACATGATCAGAATTCATATCTTTCGTCGTACACGAAGAAAGATTATCATACTGAAAATATATGAAACAGTGAATGTAATGTTCGAATTCTAAAGTAAAAAACTGCCTGTGAGGTACACAGCTAAGATTTGATGTGTCGCAGTTAACAGTTCGAAGATCATGCAAACAAAGAGCGTGAATGTGCATAATACATAACATTAAGTAAAAACACTTCTATGTTAAGTTTGTACAAATGGATGACAGTAACAAAGCTGTGTTCAACAAAGGTATTTTAAAAATCAACCATATGGCAAACATACTTACAGGGGGCACATGATGTATACATGCCATACAAACGTAATAAAAACAGTGTACAAACCATAACATGTAGAAGGCAGAAAACACCCATGTCATAAGCAGCTGACTCTCTAAACATACTGGAGTCAGATGTAATTAAATTATATCAAGGAACATAGATGCAGTACTACATCTAGTATTTATGATGTATAATAACATGAAGAGATGGCAATGTGTGTATCAAACTATCGCATCAAAAACTATCTCTCTATAAGCTTATGCTTAATCACATTAAACTAGCAAAAAACACACAACATCAATAAATCCTTAATAATGTAACCATACATCATTCGTATTAGTAGTACTTGAGACAAGTGGTGGGGGGTCAACTACAGGCAAACACTATTACCGATCATACTGAGTGCGTTTGTGACATTCTCTTTCCACAATTACTAATTATAAAGCAAACTATTCGCAACTAAATCACAGTAGTGTGTACAAATATGTACAAGGAAATATTATACAAAGAACACACATTTATGATGCAAGCACTCTTAAAGAGAGAGGCTCATAAGAGCAAGAGTAACAATGAAGTACTTTGTGGCTGCACACACTTTCCAGGTAACACTCCAGATATTACAGTTATTAATAGGAAACCAAGCTCAAACTACCATGTCATATACGAGGGTTGACTGAAAGGTAATGCCTTCACTTCCGTAACATTTCAACTGTTGACAGCATTTGTATGCGGCAGGTACTGGCTTGTTGTGTAGCCTCTCCTCTACAGCTCCTGGTGGCAGGAAGCCTTACCATTGAACTGTTATATTGTTACAGTGTAAAATATGGAACCTGCAGACGGTAGGTCAATGCATTTAAGCAACGTGTAGTCATTGGATTCTTGACAGTAGAATGTGTCACTCCAAAGGAGATTCATCAGGGAATGTAAGCATTTTATGGTGACTGTGTTGATGTGAGTACTGTCCGTCGTTGGGCGTGTAAGTTTAAAGATGTTGATGCGAGAACATCTGACTGGCGTGACAGAGTTGGATGTCCTGGAACAGTAACCACTGAGTTTCACAAGCAAAACGTTGAATGACTCAGAACGCTGGGCGTATCACTCAGAGAGAAATTTCAAGTACAATCAGCATTTCACATGAACGTGTGGGTCACATTATTGCTTCACGTGTAACCACAGAAGAATTTCAGGGAGAATCTCACCACCATGTAAGGAAGCCGGGTTGCCCACTGTTATCCTGCTTTGGTTTTACACTCCTTCAGTAACCTAATTAAGCAATGAACGTTTAATTTTTTTTTCATTTTCACTACTCAGATCCCGACTACAGATTCTGTGGCCTTCAGCCTCATAGCATAGAATTCAGAAATAGTTTAAATAAAATTCCCCTAGTAAAACCTATTATTTCAGTACATTCTAATATCTATTCTGAAAGTAATGAGCTAATCAGTTTTATTGGAAATGCATACTGTAAACAGTTATGTATAATGACATATTGTGCAATACATATTAAGTAAAATTCGAGTGAGCTAATACACTCCTGGAAATTGAAATAAGAACACCTTGAATTCATTGTCCCAGGAAGGGGAAACTTTATTGACACATTCCTGGGGTCAGATACATCACATGATCACACTGACAGAACCACAGGCACATAGACACAGGCAACAGAGCATGCACAATGTCGGCACTAGTACAGTTTATATCCACCTTTCACAGCAATGCAGGCTGCTATTCTCCCATGGAGACGATCGTAGAGATGCTGGATGCAGTCCTGTGGAAAGGCTTGCCATGCCATTTCCACCTGGCGCCTCAGTTGGACCAGCGTTCGTGCTGGACATGCAGACCGCGTGAGACGACGCTTCATCCAGTCCCAAACATGCTCAATGGGAGACAGATCCGGAGATCTTGCTGGCCATGGTATTTGACTTACACCTTCTAGAGCACGTTGGGTGGCACGGGATACTTGCAGACGTGCATTGTCCTGTTGGAACAGCAAGTTCCCTTGCCGGTCTAGGAATGAATGGTAGAACGATGGGTTCGATGACGGTTTGGATGTACCGTGCACTATTCAGTGTCCCCTCGACGATCACCAGAGGTGTACGGCCAGTGTAGGAGATCGCTCCCCACACCATGATGCTGGGTGTTGGCCCTGTGTGCCTCGGTCGTATGCAGTCCTGATTGTGGCGCTCACCTGCACGGCGCCAAACACGCATACGACCATCATTGGCACCAAGGCAGAAGCGACTCTCATCGCTGAAGACGACACGTTTCCATTCGTCCCTCCATTCACGCCTGTCGCGACACCACTGGAGGCGGGGTGCACGATGTTGGGGCGTGAGCGGAAGGCGGCCTAACGGTGTGCGGGACCGTAGCCCAGCTTCATGGAGACGGTTGCGAATGGTCCTCGCCGATACCCCAGGAGCAACAGTGTCCCTAATTTGCTGGGAAGTGGCGGTGCGGTCCCCTACGGCACAGCGTAGGATCCTACGGTCTTGGCGTGCATCCGTGCGTCGCTGCGGTCCGCTCGCAGGTCGACGGGCACGTGCACCTTCCGCCGACCACTGGCGACAGCATCGATGTACTGTGGAGACCTCACGCCCCACGTGTTGAGCAATTCGGCGGTACGTCCACCCGGCCTCCCGCATGCCCACTATACGCCCTCGCTCAAAGTCCGTCAACTGCACATACGGTTCACGTCCACGCTGTCTCGGCATGCTACCAGTGTTAATGACTGCGATGGAGCTCCGTATGCCACGGCAAACTGGCTGACACTGACGGCGGCGGTGCACAAATGCTGCGCAGCTAGCGCCATTCGACGGCCAACACCGCGGTTCCTGGTGTGTCCGCTGTGCCGTGCGTGTGATCATTGCTTGTACAGCACTCTCGCAGTGTCCGGAGCAAGTATGGTGGGTCTGACACACCGGTGTCCATGTGTTCTTTTTTCCATTTCCAGGAGTGTAGATCAAATTCAGCTATAAGACTGCATCCAATAGAAAGGCTAAATTTTACTGATTCCAGCAAAGTGTTTAAATTAACCCAAAGTATGTTAATTAAATAAATATTAGGACTTAAAATCTGTAGCCTGTATGACTTTCAGTGCCATTTGTGACCAAACTACTAAATAAGTCCGAGATCTGTTTTGATACTTTTGCTACCTTTATTTTTCTATGTAAAGTGTCTCCAGTCTGAACTTAATTATGAATTAAGTAAATTTGAGTATGTAAAAATTATTGTTGTAAAGGGCTGCCGTGGTTATAAGTCTGGAATTCCCACGGCGGATGCATAAGTTAGTTCCACGTATTTAAACTGATACAGCTCACTTATGTTATTTAAATAATAAAACCCAATATTTAACTTCAAAACCAGTTAGAAAGGATCATTTTAACCCTGGGAAATTATAAACTATAATATATTAACAGAATAGTCAAATATTCAAGCGCTCGTCTGTATAAGGTCCGAGCTAGTGCAGCTCTAGTTAGATCTCGGTCAGATTCTCTTGGAGTAAAAGTGGAGCAAGTTGGTCATTGGTTTCGGTATTTGTGATTGTGAACTTTGTTATAGACTGGAAGTTTTTGACCTACCTAATGTGACGATTAAGTGTAAGAGGCCTGTTCCCATGAATATTCTGTGTGCGAGTGATAACAAATAAATCGCACTGTGGTTGACACAAATGTTCAACAATGAATACAATCTTGACTTTTGATTTTGGAAAACTTAACCTAGGATCCTGGCTTCTTAATTTCAGTGTGATTTTGGTGAGACAGACGTAGCTACCAGGAAGACAATATTGAATAAGCAAAGCAAGGTAGATCGAGAACACTGAGTGAGGAAATGTTTCAGTAGCGGTACATCCGGTTGTGACGTGAACTTTAAGTGGCACTACTAAATAAGGACATGCCCCAGCACGTTACATGTGGTGTCCCAGGTGAGGAAACAACAAGGCACGTTACAACCATACAGAATCCTCCATACAGTCCAGATGGAGCACCATCTGACTTCCATCTGTTCTTGATAATGAAAGGCGACCTGCTGGGACATTATGCTTCTGATGAATACGTTGAGAGAACTGTGAGACTGTGATTTCAGGAACAGTGTCGACTTCTTCCGTGATGGATTCAGAATACTTGTTCATTGTTGGCAGAAATTTATCCAATTGGCTCGTGTTGATTATGTGGAAAAGTGAATACTTTTAGTTAAGGATCACATTCTACAGACTATTTCTACATTTCATTTATTAAAATATTCCCATCCAAACCCAATTAACGAAGGTGGAGTGTTACTTTTCACTCAACCCTCGTACTTCACTATGGCCTATTACATAATACGACAGGAATAAGAGTTGTACCATATTATGATTGTGTGTTCTTAAAGTTTCAACAGCATGCAATAAAACCCGTGAAAAATGATAAAGCTAAAGGACACAAAGCAGAAATTTAATACGTTTGGTGGTTTAAGCCTTTTTTTAAATGAACATGATGGATTTTAGTAAACTTTTGTTTGAATTCTCTGACTGGAAATATGGTTTTCATAGGCCAGGATGTATTGGAGCTCAAGCAAACTTTGAAAATGCTATCGAAGATGGCCAAATACAAACTAGGAGGAAAAAGTTTACTATTGTGTTCCTAATTGTTATCAGTCACAATTACAATTATTTAAAGCTGTTTTATACACTGCGGTTTCTTTGAATCTCTGGTATTTTGAAAATGATAATATTTTACATATCTGTTGTTCAGCATTTAGAGAAGGTTCGAAATTATGTCTAATGTTTGTTGGAAGCAACAAAGTGCTCATTATGAAAATGAGTGTATAGACTTGTGCATCGTTATCTGCACTGCCTGATGACCTCTAACCGTTTCTGACAAATCCTGTTCTTTGTTTGTTGAATCTTTGATGTCAGATCATACCTCTTTCTGAGTAAATCCTGACAATTTTACTTTCTGTGTTACAAATATTTTCCTGCATCTTAAAAGATCACATTTCTGTTAACCCAGGATGCTATCAGATAGGAAAGATGAATCTATTGCTGCGTGTCATGAATTTGGTTAAACTTTTAGTAAGATCAGTGGAATAGTGTTTTGGATAAAAGTGCCTTCAGTCCTGTGTCCATCCTTGTCTGATTTATTTTAATGATATGCATGCAGTTCTGAATGGTGTAGAATAAACTTACCATGTTTGCACATGGTACCAGCATTCTGACATATCTTTTACGACTGAGTGGCAAATCTGAGGATTACAGCCTCCTTGACCAATACTGGTGGCGCCAAGGGGATCAGAGGAGAGGCGTGTGGAGGAGCCTGGTTGGTTGGTTGTTTCAGGCTTAAGGGACCAAACAGCAAGTTCATCAGTCAATTGTTTCAAATAGGGTCCATTCCGCTAATGGGACATCTCAGGAAAGTCAGAACAATAAAAGGGAAGAAGGTAAAAATGTAAAAGGGCAGTCATGTTGTCAATGGTAAAAAACAAAATGAGGGAAGTCGGCAAGAGAACGAACCCAACGCTATGCTGAAGCAGCATAGGCAAGACCACCTGTGACTTAAGAGGTGCGACCGCTAGAGTGTAGAAATACGTATGGGAAAAGGAGACTAACCAATCCTTAAAAATGATGAAAACAGAGTAAAAGGGGAAGCAAAGAGGATCTCGGTTAGGGACGTGAATCGGGAATCTCCAAACACAGTTTACAGTGGGAGACACCCAAACACTCACCGCCCTGCCTCAACACCAGAGAGAGATTGAAAACCTTAAAACTGAAAATAAAAACCACTTTCCCGGAGAAAACCGAGAACCAGAGAGACCATTCAGGTATCGTCAGCCAACATCAAAGGGGAGGTGTGGGGGAGTCTGTACTTAGTACGCAGAGGGGCATTCAACCAAAATGTGGGCTACTAACTGGAAGGCTCCACAACCACGTAGTGGGGGGGAGGGGCTCATCACGCAAAAGAAAACCATGGGTCAGCATGGTATGGCCAATGCGGTGATGACACAGTGTGGTCGAGTCCTTTCGGGAGAGGCGAAAGGAAGAACGCCACAGGCCTGGGGTCACCTTAATCGCTCGAAGTTTATTAGACAGGGGAATAGCCTCCCAAGTATGGGCCCATGATTGTGCGAAGTGGGATTTGATGTGAAGCCGTAAATCCGGTGCAGGAGGGGTTACAGAAAATGGGGGCTAAGTGACTGCTCCCCCAGGCAAACGAACAGCGAGCTCATTACCCAGGATACCCACATGGCCAGGGACCCAAAGGAAGTCAATGGAACAAACAGCTCAGTGAATATCAACGAGATGGTCATGGATGACAAAGACCAAGGGATGGCGCGAAAAACATCGGTCAATAGCAAGAAGGCCACTTATTGAGTTCTTACATTAACAAAACACGGTTGTGTTTGGACTGTTTAATAAAGGTAAAGGGCCTGGGAAATTGCCATCAATTACGCAGTAAAAACCCCACATGTAGTTGGCAGCAGGCGATTTTCCGTTCCAACAGGGGACGTAAAAGCATACCCCACATGATCAGCAGATTTAGAGTCATCAGAGTAAAAACAACAGCATCCCGAAACTCCCATAAAGTTTGGCGGAAAAAGGAACGGATCAACATTGGGGGGATGGAATCTTTCGGACCTTGGCGGAGATCAATCCGAATTAGTGGCTGAGGAACTAACCAAGGGGGTGGAGCGGAGAGAGCGAGGAAGGCAGGACAAAGAAGGAAGCTGAAAATCACAGCAAAGAGACGCAAGGCAGAGCCCAACCGGTAAACCCGTCCAAGGGCGGGAATCGGGTGGGCGACGTCCATGGTCTCGGAACAGGTCAGAATAGGAAGGATGAGAGGGAGAGGAACGGACAGCGAGTGCATAAGAAACCAGAAGCTGGGACCGCCGAACAGAAAAGGGGGGGGGGGATCACAGCTTCAACCAGAAGACTATCAACAGGTGTAGTAGTGAAGGCACAGGTGGCCAAATGGATAACACGATAGTGGACTGGATCCAGCACGTGCAGTGTGTAAGGAGCAACTGAACCATAAACTTGACAACCATAGCCCAAGCGAGACAGAACTAGAACATGATAAAAATGGAGGAGGGGGGAACGGTCTGCACCCCAAGAGGAGTGGGCAAGGAAGTGAAAGACATTGAGTTTACAGAAACTTCCTACCCTCAGATATCTGATATGGGGCAGCCAAATGAGCTTTTTGTGGAAAAGACGACCCAGGAAACGAAACTGTGGGACCACAGGCAATCGTTGTGCAGCGAGATAGAGCTCTGGATCAGGGTGGATCGTAGTACGGCGACAGAAGTGGACCACCCGCGATTTTGAAGGAGAGACCTGAAACCAGTGTGTGAGGGTCCATGCAGAGGCACGTCGTATAGCTCCCTGGGGCTGCCGTTCTGCAGATGCCATCAAGGAGGAACTAACCCAAATGCAGAAATCATCCGCATACAGGACAGGGGCAACCAAAGGACTGACAGAGGCCACAAGTCCATCGATAGCAATGAGAAAATGAAGGACACTCTGGACAGAACCCTGTGGGACGCCTGACTCCTGGGTCTGTGGAGAACTAAAAACAGTACCCACTCGAACTCTGAATGACCGATGGAACAGGAACTGGTGGATAAAAATCGGTAGTGGGCCCCAAAAACCCCACTGATGAAGGGTAAGTAAGATGTGATGGCACCAGGCCGTGTCATATGCCTTTCGAAGGTCAAAGACCACTGCAACCAAATGGCGGCGCTGGAAAAAGCCTGCCGAACTGCGGATTCCAAGCGAAGTAAATGATCAATTGGAGACCGTCCCTCTCGAAAGCCACGCTGGGAAGGGGACAATAGCCCCATCTCGTGGTCGTGCGGTAGCGTTCTCGCTTCCCACTCCCAGGTTCCCAGGTTCGATTCCCGGTGAGGTAAGGGATTTTCTCTGCCTCGTGATGGCTGGGTGTTGTGTGATGTCCTTGGGCTAGTTAGGTTTAAGTAGTTCTAAGTTCTAGGGGACTGATGACCTAAGATGTTAAGTCCCATAGTGCTCAGAGCCATTTGAACCATTTTTGCCAAGGGGACAATAGATCCCGAGACTCGAGGACCCAATTGAGCCGACGGGCTGCTATCCATTCAAGTTACTTACAAACAACATTGGTCAAACTAATTGGCCAATAGCTGTTAACAGGTAGGGGGTTCTTACCAGGCTTAAGGACAGGAACCACGATGCTATCCCTCCACTGAGAAGGGAAGTCACCCTGGAGCAGATACAGTTAAACACCCGGATAATATGTTGCTGTTGTGGAGCACTGAGATATTGAAGCAGTTAGTTATGTATGGAATCTGGGCTAGGGGCCGTATCATGAGACGAAGACAGAGCAGAAAGAAATTCCCATTCAGTAAAAGGTTTGTTTTAAGATTCTGACTGACAAGGGGTGAAACATAAGGTGGAAGCATCAGCCTGCTGCTTTTGGTGAAGGAAAGCCGCTGGATAGGAGGCTGATGCTGATGCCACTGCAAAATGGGTCGCAAGATGTTCTGCAAGAACTAATGGGTCCGT